>NC_142063.1:311124131-311424131 GCF_059756535.1 Pantherophis guttatus | reverse complement strand
TATAAAAGTTAAGATAATTAAAAATAAATTAAATAAACGGCCTCCCAATTTAAAATCCCTAGCTATACAATTAAAAAAAACCCATAAAAAGTTTGTTAGGAACCTGTTGGATCTTCCACTTGGTGCAGAGTTTGTCTCCCAGTTGATGTCAGGGTAGTTAAAATCCCCCATTAGTATTGTGATGTGCTTCCTACATACCTTAGTTAGCTGACTAGCAAAAAGTTCATCTACTTCCTCTGTTTGATTGGGTGACCTATAGTATAGACCTATGGCAATGTCATCCCCCCATTTTGATATTGACCCAAATGCATTCAAGATAATTTTCATCATTGTTGTGCTCTATTTCTGTAGAGATGTAGTTATTTCTTATATATAGTGCAACTTCATCTCCTCTTTTATTTGGTCTATTTCTTTTAAATAATTTAAATCCCTCTAGCTGTTTATTCCATTTGTGGGTTTCATCCCACCAAGTTTCTGTAATGGCAAAAATATCATATCTGCCCTCATTTACTTGAATTTTCAATTCACCCTGTTTATTCTTCATACTCTGTGCATTGGTGTATAGACATTTGAGTCCATTTTGATTGACCCTGTGTTTACTTTCTACATATCCTGTGTTATGCCTGACTACCCCTACTTTCTTGCCACCTGTTTTATTAGAGTACTTGGTATGGCACTCACTATTAAATTCTTGGTTTTGCCTGACAGCAAGGTTAATAATCTTCATATCACTTTAACTTGAGAGCCTGGTGGCGCAGTGGACTAAGTGCTGTTAAAGTAGCACTTAATTGCCAGCTGCCTGCAATTACTGCAAGTTCAAATCTCACCAGGCTCAAGGTTGACTCAGCCTTCTATCCTTTCGAAGGTAGGTAAAACAAGAACCCGGATTGTGGGGGCAATAAGCTGACTTTGTATAAAAAAGAACACCACTTGGGGGGGCCGAAAGTCCTACTAAGCAGGTATATACAAAAGTATGAAGGCTATTGCTTAATGCATTGTAAGCCACCCCGAGTCTCCGGAGAAGGGCGGCATATAAATAAATAAATAAATAAATAAATAAATAAATAAATAAATAAATAAATAAATAAATAAATAAATAAATAAATAAATAAATAAATAAACAAACTTTTTTTTCACATCGCTTTAACTTTTTTTTAAAAAAAATGAAACCTCATCCCCTACTTGATTCTTTTCTATTCTTTTTGGATTTTTGCTTGCTATATAAGGCATTGTCTCTTCTCTTATTCACTGATTTTGGTCTCATTTCACTACATTTCTTCTTTTTTCAGTATTATAAATAGCAACTTAGTGTTCATTTTCCTATCTCTGATGAGTAAGATGATCACTCACACATAATAGTGACTGATATCTAGTACAAGCCATGATGATTTTAAAAAATGACAAGATTTGCATTGCAAATTACAAAGCAAACTCTCACTTTCCTTCCTTTCCATTGCGTCCCAATGTCCCAAAGTCAAACACAGTAAGGCTTGTTATTTGTGTCATGACATCGAAACAGACATTTCCTCATTGGCCTCTTCCCCTGTCCCCCTGTGGATGCCTATTCTAGGCATTTATTCTGCCCAAATAAATAATGCCTATTTCTACATAGACAAATTACTCTATAATGTGAGGGCTTCTGAATCACCCTGCCTCTAAAATTATAGGTTCTGTGCTTAAAGCTTGGGAGCAAGCCTGATAATGGTATTTGTACATTGTCATTACTTCATGATATCTACTTAGCCTTCTGAGTTTGAATTTCTTGGCAAGCCTTCTATGCTTGAACCTATTTCTGGAAGTTCTTTGGGAAATGAACTACAAGGGCCTTTGTTTCTCCTAACAATCCAATAAAAGATTGGAATATTTGACAGTATCTCTACACAGATGATGTATGTGAGAATGACCTTGAGAGATGAGGGGAAAAGATGCTGCCTAGGAAATAATCAGAGAACAGATTGGAGAGCCCTTGGTTGCTGAATGGTCAGAGGAAGAAATTAACGAAGGACCCAACCTAATTGAGCAGGCAATTGAAAGTGATGATGTGAGATCTGTACCTTCAGATTTGCAAGTTTCTGTTAATGTAGCCTTACAATAAAATAGAATTAGCTCATCCTGTTTCCTGACTGATTTACCTGGGAAGGCTGATAGAAGTTGGCAGTTATCATTCTTCTCACCTATATTATTTTATACTTCTAATAATTACACTTCTAATTATTCATGCTTATCAAAGTGGGGTTTATATATTGTTTTTGCATCAAATCAACAGAATTCCCTGAAATCAAATTTGAAAATGTTTATTCAGATTTATATCTATCAGCTCATTATTATTGGGGGGGGGGAGTTATAGTTATTTAGAGGGATGGAAATGGTTCTCTCTGCATTTTCCTTTGGAAACTGGAAACCTCCTTTGTAGTTTGAATCAATCTGATTCCTTATAGCTTGACTCTCCCTTTGCTTCTGGACTTTGTGCTTGAGGTGGAAAAAAATAAAATAAATCATCAAACTAAGTTTGATGATTAGATAGGTTCATTGTTGTAGAAATGATTAGTATAAATTACTGTTTAAAAGTTAAAAGTTGAGATTGTTATTACCTTATTCTACTGTTAAAAACAGTGGGAAATCAGCTTTTCTTTTCTTTTCCTCTTATCTTGCAATTATTCTTCTTTTGTTTTCCTCCCCTGCTTTCCCATTATTTTCATTTTTCTTTCTTTTTGTGTTTTGATAAACTAATAAAATTTGAGATTGACTGACTGTCTCAGGCAACCACCGGGATCTGTTCCAAATAGTGTCTTTAATATTGAAGGCTTTCATTAAAATGGCAGAAGGGAACAAACTCTGCCCCTTTCATACAGATGTGTGAGGTTTCACAATGCACATACAGTTGGGGGGAAGGGTGAGGAGAGAGTTTGAGGCACAATGCCAAGACACAATGTTTATCATTTTTTCCCTTTGTCTTCCCCACATAGATAATTCTTTTATGGTCTATATACAGCGGAAAGGATTCATGCTCATAAAGGGACTTTGAGCACCATTCATATATTCACAATGCTGTGAGACATACTTTCTCAATTTGGGCAGGGGTGGGTTCTACTTACCCTTACTACTGGTTCACAGCGGGGCTGCACACCTGCTCTTCTGCGCAAGCAGAAGTGTTTTGATGACGTTGGGGGTCGGTGGGTGGAGCCTCCTGCCAGTTTTACTACCAGTTCTATAGAACCAGTGCAAACTGGGGGTAACCCACCACTGAATTTAGGATTACCAAGTCTCCAGGTCTATGAGGGCTCTGGAATAACAGACATTTTGCTTAAGCACTACTGCTATTGGCAGTCATAACAGCACACTGATTTACATAATAAAACAGCAAAATTTGGATATTGTTTAAAAGGCCCTTTTATATGTAGAATTTTTATTGAAACTTTTAAATCAGAGGATAAAGGCTAATAAAGAAAGTTTGGAAGAAGAAAAAGAAAAAAGCAAAGAAAAGGCAAACAGTACAAGAAAAGGGAAAAAGAGAAAGAAAGAAAGAAAGAAAGAAAGAAAGAAAGAAAGAAAGAAAGAAAGAAAGAAAGAAAGAAAAGTGTAAAGAATGCACAAGCATCTGAACTATGTTCCTAATTCTTTCTATTTTGTGAGGCACAAAGATGTGTGTTTTTCAATTCATTTCCCAGACAAACAAGAGTAGCTGCTTTAGCCAGATTGCTAACCAAGAACCACCAGCATGTTCCAAGAGCACTCCAAAATATACTGAGAAGAAAGGAAAGAGGGGTTTATAGTGAATAATAGTGAAGAACAAGGGACTTCAGGAAGAAACTCTTCTGACAATTGAAATTATGGAGAAAAACACATGCCAGCAATACTAAATTAACAAAGAAATGTCTGACTAATAAGGGATACATCTGGTGTACTGAGAAGAGAGACATAAAAATCTAGTTAATATTGAGGATTAATGTGAATGTCTGGCAAATGGCTTGGTTGAAACAAGCATATTGAACTAAACTGAATCCAGATGCCATTAGTTTCTTTAATAGCAAATGAGGATGGAGGTGGACTACAAAATTTTCTTTGGTTTCTCTGATTACTGTTATAGATACCCTGGTATTATTATACCTATAGATTTAAATTAAATAGTAGTAAAACTGGTGGGAGACCCCGCCCACTGCCCCGGATGTCATCATCAGCAATCTGTGCGTGCAATCCCGTTGCGAACCGGTAGTAAAGGTAAGTAGAACCCATCCCTGTTCCACACCTAGAGTCTACATACAGTCCGAGGAACAGATGAAGAGCACCCAAATGAAAGAGAAACACACACACACACATACAGTATATATATAGCTGCCATCCATATCATATTAGAAAACACAGTGTTTCTTGACCTATAGTCTGACTAAAACTTGATATTTTTCCTAAAGACCATAGAAACTATGGCCAATAACATGATGACAACAGAATGTTGGTTTGTGGGTGTTTTAAGCATGAAATTAAGCCACAACACTTGAAGAGACTTAAGATGCTAACTTTGTCTTTTAAATCCTCTCCTAAATAGTACCTTTTTTCTGGAATGGGGAGGAAGGAATAATTTAAAGGCATACAACTGGTACAAGCTTTCTTCCTTAAAACTATATTTTCCAAAGTCTAATAATAGCAATGATGATAATATACACAAAATATTTCAGCACAAAACATTTCTTCCCATATGAAAGAGACTTCTGTTTTTCTAATGATATTTTCAGACCACATGAACATTTCTTTCAAATTTCTTTTTTGGTGAGATTTTTTTTAAACTTATTTTCTTGATGGAGATAGCAAAAGTGTCAAACTTGAATCAAAACACTCCATCCTGAAAGTATCCTCAAGTTAGTTTGAGGTGGCTGCAGTTCAACAAATATAACTCCAATGTATGTAAGTGTTCCATGATTTTGTAACACAAAACTCAAGATAGTTTCAAGTGATTCAGCAAATGGAAATAGTGGGGACTCAAAACAACTCTCTTGAGATGCAAAAATCCTGCATGATAGATAGACGAATTCTAACCTTTCCTGCAGCCTAGTGATTGTCTGAATTTTGGTGGCTGTCCAGAGACAAAAACCAAGTCCAGCGTGTTTCCCCCCGTGTGGATAGGGCCATGAATTAGTTGGGTCAGGTCCATAGCCATGAACTTCTGAGCCACCTCAGACGTCTCACCCACGATGGCAAGTTAAAATCCCCCATGACCATAAGCCTGGGGGTGTCAACTGCCACTGCGGCTATAACGTACAGCGCAGTCCCAATGTCCAACACACATCACACGTGTCCAGAAATCTCTCCAAACTGAGAAGCTTAGAGAGCTTCAACCAAGAAGATAAACTACAGTATGATAGTGCAACTTGAGATGCAACTTTGAACAGCAAAGAAATAAAAATATTTAAATTTGGGAGAGCATATTAAAAGGAATATTTATATGTAACTTCTACAGTTGCTATATGTTTCTTTTTATCTCTCACACAAAACACATCCTTTTTAGTACAAATCTCCTCCAGGGCAGGAGGACTTCCTGACAAAAAATATGACATTCCAAGTCAATCTTTTAATGAGTTACTTAAAATACCTATATTAGAATAATTTTCTAAATCCATATTTTCTGCATCTAACCTTGCAGGCAATTACAAGCATGGATTGCCCTCTTCCCCAGGTTCACCAGTTGGTTTACTATTTTTTTGTTTCTTTCTGAGAGTCAAAGAAAGAATGAATGGCAATTTCTGCCTGATGGAATGAGAAAATAGGAATGAAATAACAAAAGGGAAAGGGAAAAAAGAAAGAGGGAAGGAGCCAAATCACTGATCAGGAAAGGAGTCTCACTCAAGGGGGGGGGATAGTCTCTCCTTGCTGGCTTTTATACATGTACATGCACAAACACTTTTGTTACATTTTGCTTCAGCAATTCACTGGCTTTTATTTTCAAGGATACACGTTATTCCAACCATGTAAAGTCTCATTTATCTACATGAATCCTCACCCAACCAAACCCTCTCTCCCAGCCCCAGCTCGTGTCCCATGCAATCTAATAATAACTTGATGAGTGGAGAATAGTTCTCATCTGTCTCAGCAATGTGCCGTACTATTGGCCAGAGTGTTATGTCCATGCTGTGTGTGTATCAGTGTTGGGTTGCTCCTGGTTCTGTCCGGTTCTTGCAAACCAGTAGTAAAAGCGGCGGGAGGCTTTGTCCACCCGTCCGGACTTCATAATGGATTAACTGTGCATGTGTGCACTCCCATTGCTAACCGGTAGTAAAGGTAAGTAGACCCCACCCCTGGTGTGTATATATCTGAAGTATACAGTATATATTATGTGGCTACAAACCAGTCTGCAAAGATAAACAGAGGAGCCATGTGAATCTCCTCCAATTTGATTCTCAATCAGTAATTATTCTGGAAATGAAAGGGACAGCCAGATAAGCCAAATAGATCTCATCCAGTGGTGCATCTCTCAGATAAGCGAGTGAGAAACTGCTAAAGCAATCATTGCCAGATCTAGGTAGACCTCGCAATTGTTGTCCAAAACTGGAACTAGTCCATCTCTTCACCTTCCTCATTTGCTTATGTAGTGCAGAACAGAGTATTCTTGATGATACATATCCTTGCAAATGGTCTACCATATTGATCCACATCAAGGTTGCCAGGCTTGGATCTGTCCAGGTAAAGGCCATGCCAGAACTGAGCCTTCAAGTGATCCTGCTGAGGTAAGTGTTGAGTTTGCAAGGAACTAGAAGTTCCCAGAATATAGAAGGAGCTATGGAAGCATATCGTTTTTGCCTTGCCTCAAGGCTTCCAAATATCAACTATCAGTATCGTGGGAGCAAAACCCCTCATGTTTAAATATTTGAGAATATATCAAAGTGTTTCATATCTTGGTGATCGACCGTTATGTAAGTGGCTTCATTCTTCTCTGCCATATGCTATTTCTTTGAATCTGTGGACAAATAAAGCCCAGGAGTTGATTTAAGGTGATGTGTTGGAAAATTAATGATTGCTAAACCTCAGTATAAAGTCTGATAGCTGAAGAACAACTACTTGATTGTCTGCCCATTCATCTAACTGCAACCTGGTTTTGTCTCTTCCACCAAGGTCACTTCTGCAACCAGGAGGTCTTTTCATCAGATGAGACAGTCATTGTGGATGTCAATTTTCTTCATCTTTGGGCCACCCAAGCTGGCAAACATAAATGCTTACTTAGAATCCAATGGTTTCACCTTCTTCACCAACTTGTAGGCAAATTGCTCTGTTTGAGATCGTGCTGCTTGTACAACAGAAGTCTGAGCAAACAGATAGAAACAGATGAAAATGATCCACCCTTCCCCAAAACTTTTTTCAAAACTTACTGTAGTATGAATAAAATTTACATTTGATACACAGCAGTTGCTGTAATTCTTTATAATAATTTTGGAACATCAGTTATTGTATTCTTGGATGTGTTTTTATCTGTTCCAATTTGCTTGCCAGAGAGAAACTGGACAGCTGCTAGTCAATTTCACAGGTTATGTACTGTCACTAGATGCAAAAGGATATCTGGATGTTAGCTGGACAGGTGCATAAACATCCCAGGGACTGAAAGCTGTTTGGTGTCCTTTCTCCTGCCGACCTGCAATCTGCAGTGGTTGCAGACAGGATGGAATGGGTCCACAAGAGCAAGTTCCTCTATAGATGTCTCTCCAATGGCAATTAAATCCAGAATGGCTATCTTCATTTGCCATGTGCCCCTTAATTTTCTTTGGTTTCATTCCCAAGACCTCCCACAGATTGTCTCCCAGCCAGTCTCAGCAAACAGCAGCAAGGACTTAACTGATCCCTGCCTGCTCAAATTGCCAAGAGAAAATAATTCACATGATAACAGCTGGACTGTTCCAGGCAAGACAACTTTTAATCACATCATCCAGAACAGAATGGAACACTTGAAACACTTTGAGACAGCTGAAACCATATTTTGGTCCATATTAAAAAAAAGCAGTCTTGTTTTGGTTCATACTTATACTCATACTTTAGTTCATGCATGCAAAATATCTGAGACACATATAGTCTGTGCTTTGTTCATGTATGTACTAGTTGAAACATTTGTCCATGCTTGACATGGCTTGGATATGAACTGTTTTGCACCCACATTCTGAAGCTTCATCTCAGATCTTGTAACTATCTCAAACATTCTTTTATTTTTTTGTTGTCTTTCACCCATAACTTATTGGAGTTATTAGGTTTGCTGCAGAGGATAGTCAACTAAATCCCTCTTTCTAATTTAAATATTTTCCCTATGCTCCAACTGCAATGGAAGAATCTCTTCATTCAGACTAAACATTTTAACCTATCCACCTGAATGAGAGAAGAAAGAAATGATATATTCCCCAAATTGTTATTGATTTTGGGCTATGAACCAGCAGCATAATGCTGAGTCAAAAGATTTCGGATATGAAATCTCAAATTAATTAATTCGTACTCAAGTTGAATTAGGGAACCAGGTGAATAATCTTAAAACATCAGAGTTTCCTCATCAGTTAACTGCACCTTGACAATCTCAGCAGTTCTAGAGGGCAGATTAAGGAAATTTCCTCATGCTAATGGAATTTATCCATGTAGTGTCTGAACAGTTAATTTGCTGGCTCATGACATACTATGCTGTGATTTTTACAAAGATTTCCCTAATAGGCTGATTGCATTATTAAATCTTTTCTCGAGTGAACAAATGAATTATATGTCCATTATCTTTTTTCTTGAGCAGGACACAAAAACCAAGTTTTATGTAGCCATTTCTTCTGTGTTAGCTTGCAGAATTGCCTCCATCCAGCTGATTAATTTCTTCTTGATTATCTTAGCTAGAAGTTTTATTACTTGACTACAGCATAGAATGATATATTTTGAAATGTCTATTGGTTTGATATCTATTTTAATGCTTTTGTTGTTGTTTTTCCTCTTTGTATTTTATTTGTATTTTATTGTTAAACTTGGTATTTTATTTATTAGAGGTTATATTTTATTCATTACATTTGTCAGTGACCATAATGAAAAAATTGAAATGAACTGAATTAAACACTTTTTAATACAAATACTAAATAAGTATATCCGTGATTTTGGTAAATATTTGCCTTTGATTTGTTGTCAAAGTACCTTTATGTTGGCTTGGTGTGTTTTTTCTAATTCTGAAAGATAATGGTACAAATAAAAAAAAATCAAAATGTATAAGGAATTGTTAGAGCTTCCTAGCCAGTTCTTACATCAAATTGTAATCTTTCACAATCTGAGAGGTGGTATAATTGAGATGTAGCTAACTGATAGATGGCTGGATGATCCTGTCTCTGGATTAGAAAAGTTTTAAAAACAAACAAACAAAATAGTACAATTTCCACAGATCACTGAATAATAAAGAAAAGTACAGTGCTTGACAATAAAGGATGAGGATCATTATCAAAAAGCTATATTTCTGTGTATATATTTGGACTATGTTTTGGGAGAAAAAAACTTTTACAGAATGAAATGTTATTTTCACATACCATGATAAGCATGAATTATATTGGTATGACTTTACAATTATGCTTATTCTATCTTTTTATATGAATAAAATTTCTTTGTATTACTGTGCCTTTATTTCCATAAGGTGCTTATATAAGATAGTCACATATTTATGAGACTATTTCAAGAATATAGGAGCTGAAAATGACTATGCTTATGGTTGCAAATATTTTTTTTAAAAAGGATAATCTGCATAGCATATTTACTATATATACTGGTACATTAAATGGTTTACAATTCTCTTCCCAATCTAGGCCAGCCAGTTTGGAGTAGTGGTTAAAGTAGCAGGCTAGAACTCAGGGGACCATGAATCTAGTCCCACTTTAGGCACAAAGCCAGTTGGGTGATCTTAGGTCTACTTTAGCTCTAAGAAAAAAGCAATGTCAAATCACTTCTGGAAGAATTGCCAAGAAAACTGCAGGGACTGATCCAGACAGTTGCCAGAATACACAGAAAAAGATAAAGAAATGTTTGACTTTAGCTGAGTCCCTCAAAAAGAATGTTATTACTTATCAACAAGGATGCTGAGACCATTATAAACAATATCCAAAATACAGGGTCATTGCCAGGCATTGATAAAAGTGAATGTTTTGACAGAACATTGAAGATCCTATTCCAGTAAATGTTTATAACATTTTCGAAGAAAATTAAAATAATGTCCAAAAGGCTCAAGATATTTGTATCTATTTCTGGAAAAATCATCCATTCCAAATATGTTTGCCTTTCACATCTGTCTAAATCGGGGTGTCAAACTTGCAGTGTCACAGCGGCATCACATGACGTATTGGGACTTTCCCCCCTCACTAAACCGGGTGGGGGAGGGGCCAGCACATAATGTATCCGGCCTGTGGGCCACGAGTTTGGCACCCCGGGTCTAGGTTGAGTAAATGTGTAGATAGAGGCTATTACACAGAGTTTACACAAAGCAAGATTAACCACCATTAATCTTCACTGAGTTTATGCAAAATATTGACCACATCAAATGAGGTGTTTCCTTTTACAATCAATTGCCATGGCTTATTAATTTATTTATGTTTCAAGGGTCAGATATTGCCTTAACAGCTTTCAAAGAAACCAGTAAAATACCCATTAAAAGATACTTAGCTGTAAACTAAAACAATAACATTAAAATGTATGGAAAAATAGATTGTGAGTATGCAGATGAACTATAGTAAGAAATATTAATCCCAATGTAAGATTGTTTTTGCCAAAGGGAAAACAGAATTAATGTTTGATAACAAGCACATCCAAGGCAGGACCTGCAAGTGATGCCCCATTAATGAGGGCGCAGACTACACAGAGTAGGGAGGGACATATGTACAGCTGCCTTCATCCCAAAGCAAGCCTCTTAAATTGGCCTTCCTTTCCAATATTGGTTATCAGTTAAATAGCTAGTGGCTACCTTTGAGAAAGCACCCAGACCATCTTTGAAGTGGAACACCTGAGGGAACTTCCTTGGGCCAGAGTGGCACCAGCAGAGTACTGGGCTACCAGTCCTGGACTCCCTGCACCAGGCCAGAAACCAGGAGACTGTCAGTTCAAGTCTCACCTTAGCAATGAAAGCCACATGAGAGACTTTGGGCCAGTTAGTCTTTCTCAGCCCAACCAACCTTGCAGGGTTAACGTTGTGGGGAAAATAGGAGGGTGAAGGAGAATTAGATATGATTACCACCTTGAGTGATTTATACAAAATATAATAAAGGTGGAATCTAATTTTATTAAATAAAATAAAATAAATAAATTAGGGTATCAGACCTGGGCGCACAGATCTGCATGTCCATTAGATGGCACCAAAATTTAGAATTGCTTTTATGTTTTTGCTGCCCTCTAGTAGTTGTTCTAGTCTGTCACATTCACTCATTGCTGGCTTCTATCTACTGCTCCATCCCCCAGCCTTTCCAGCATCCAAAGAAAATCCCTAGATTTCGCTGGAGCCAGTTTGGTCTAGTGGTTAAGGCTAGAAATCAGGATATATGCTTCTAGTCTTGCTTTAGACACAAAGCCAGCTGCATGACCTTGAACCAGTCATACTCTCTCAGCTCTAGGAAGGAGAAAATGGCAAGTCATTTCCAAAATCTTGCCAAGAAAACTTCAGGGAGGGACCTGTTAGGCAATTATCAGGAGTCAACAATGACACAAAAGCAGCATGTACTCACATCTCTGTGAGTACATGCTTGTCTTGCAGCAGATCATAATGAGGACTGTTTTTAAGTACTGATTATACAGATAGGGTTTCCAATGCCTGAAGCTCCAATAGTTATCCCCTTTCCTTGATCATATTTATACCACTGGGAATAAGTAGGTTTAAGTCACGTAGGACTTCATATACTATTAAAGATAGAGGCTCATAAGGAATGGGAAATTAGTGATAATGTGGATTATATGTAGATGTAATATGTAGATCTACATATGTCAATATGTAGATAATGTGGGGTTCAGAAGCACTGCTCCCCAGATCAGTTGCTGCATTCTGGGTCAGCTGCCAGAGTTTAGCCTTGAGATTACCAATGCATACTGTAAATCACTGAACTTCTTTCTCCTTTAACACACACCTGATTTATCAGACAAAATAGAAAAGAAACTCTTTGCCACCAATATTATGCAGCTGTCCATCATCATTATTGGCTCCAGGATAAATCTACCCACATCTGACTGCCGTCTAGTCCAGAACAGCCATGTCTCTCAAATCCTGATATCCCGCATCAATGGACTAGAATCAGAGAATCAGAAGCAGACAATGTTTTCTAAACTGTTCTACTATGAAGAGCTGAACTGAGGTGATATTTTCCAGAAGAGGGACAGGGAAAAGGGACCTTTGTGGATTCTCCTGGACCTTAGTATCATGATATTTTTCTGAAATAGTTGTCCAAGCTATGTGTTGTAGAATAGTCTTGGAGTCATTTTGTTAAAATACAGTAGATGGTCATTTCCAGAAGATGGTATTAAGAATTTTCACTCAGTCCCATGGCTTTTGTACTGTTAGATTCCACAGGGTTCTTTTATATCTTTTATATATATGTTCTTCAATGTTTATGAGAAACCACTAAATAAAGTCATTCAGAGATTCATAGTAAAGTATCATCAAAAAGAACCTATGGTAGAAAAGATTGAGATAATCCATTTCCTCTAATTGCTTCTGGAACTACAGCAGCATCAACCTCTTGTAACTTTAAAGGTACCTTGGTGAAAGAAGATGGAGGCTAAGAGATCTAGGCAGCATGATTTCATATCAGGAATACTATGCTTTCATCATAGTCTAGATGAAAGGAATCCAGTACCTTAAGAATCTTTTCCTTGAGATATAATATCAGGAAGAATAAAGGAAGTATTGAGGCAACTTTTCAAACAGGAATTTGCTCTATATGGAGAACTATTGTGCTGATGAGATTTGTCACTTGCATACTTCAAAAAACCTAGTTCAATTATTTCAACCAGACAACCAGTTCTCTAATCTTTATTTAGCCTACCATAGTATGATGCCAAGATCTATAAATTCCATTTGATGAGGTGGGGATAAATTAAATGATATTCCTGGTATTTATTATGTTGATGCATGTTATGAGATGAATTGATCTTTTTTATATATGTTTTTGTGTTTAACCTGATTTATAAATGTTGGGCATGTATTCTTTTATTAGTAATCTGAGTCTATAAACCCAGCCAGCAAGCAAATGAATAAAATCATGTTTAAAAAAAACTCCAGCTCTTCATGTTACAAAGATATATATTCATGAATGAGATTGAGATGATTAGAATAAAAATACATTTTCATGCTTTCAAAGCCATGGCTAACCAGGGATTTAGACATCCAGATGCCTTTAAAATTATTACTCAGGGTTTTGTGAATCTGAGCTTTCACTAAAAGAAAGGTGAAACTCAGTTTGTTTATTCCCTGGCACGTGCTAAATATAATTGCTGCCTAAGATATTTTTGTCCTTCTGTCCAACTGTTTTTATTTATCTTCTTTATTTTCCAATTAACTTCAGTGGTGACCCGTTATCAGCTCTGTAACTGGTATTTTCTAAGCAAATAGCATACTAACAGCATAACATCTACAAAATTTCAGACAGACTGAACAAAGAACCACTATTTTAGAGGTGATTAAATACCATGAGTTTCATGCATAATTAAACTATGCATCAATTATTAAACTATTGAATTTGACGCCATCAAATGTGCTGCTGGCCACCAGTTAGATGGTCTTAAAAATGGAATGGAAAAATTCATGAAGGATCAAACTATCAATGATTGGATACTGCTTTCTGAATCACAGGAAACAGGAGCCATGCTGCTTATTCTAATAAATAAGAGTGGATATCTATCCTGAAGCACTGCCCAGATAGCATATCTTTTTGTAATTATTCAATACAACAAGCTTACATGAAATCCATGGAGTATGAACTTGCATTGATAGCACACAAGAAATTCCATACGCAGATTATAAAACCATTCAAATTCATTACATTTTTCATTTTAAACACTTCACTTGGTTTGATATGCAATCCTCCTTTTCTTAAAATAATTCATTTACCTTTGGTTCACTGTTATTATCCTGTGGTAAGATGGGCAGCCAATAAATTTGATTAAAATAAAATAAAATAAAATAAAATAATAAATAAAATAAATAAAATAATAAAATAAATAAAAAAATAAAATAAATAAAAAAATAAAATAAAATAAAATATTTTTTCCCTGTTGACTTTTTGGTGGTGTCTGAAAGACTGTTAAGTTCTCTGCATGTTGAATGGCTCTCTCTCTCTCTCTCTCTCTCTCTCTCTCTCTCTCTATATATATATATATATATATATATATATATATTAGAAGAGGCCACCAGAAGGACTTTTAGAGACTGTAAGAAGATGGCTTATTCCATTATTGATAAAAACAAATAATTACTTTCAGGTCACTTTTTAAAGCCAATCTAGACAAGAATTTGATTCCCCGTAATGATGGCTTCTTGCTTAAAACTAGAATTAAGAACCCTTAAATTTCAAATCTGAGCCTTGTGTCAGTTTCAGAATCCCTAGATAAATATGAACTGTGTATATGTATATAATCCTCACGCTCCAAGAAGGGCCAGGGCTAATGGACATTTATTTAATTTTTCTCTTGTTCTTTGATACTCACACCAAATGACAAAACATTTAAGATTTTCCCTGGATATGTTTAAAGTTATAGTACCCCCCTTAGCTATGACAAAATCTGAGAAACCCTATGACTGGTGATTTACAGTATTTCTGGCCTAGGAAACTGCACTCACAGTATGTGATCAGGATCTATGGATATTAGATCCATAGATCCCACATCCTTGCCACTTGGAGAAAGGTGTTCTCTTCTATTCTGTGTGTATGAGAGGAGGGACAGGGAGATATACAGAGAGAAAGAACTATATAACCGCACTGTGTTGCAAAATGTCTGTCCATTTTTATATTTTCTATAACTAACATAAAATGAAGCACCTTCACATGAGCTGAAGCCTCAACTGACTTTTTCCTTGATTAGTGGTCATTCATTAGAAAAGACTTTTCTGATCCAATCCATATGAAATGAAATGAACAGTACAGTGTTTCTCTACCCCTTGTTAATTTATTCATTTATTTTAAAATAATTATGAAAGGAGGGGGGGAATCAGAAATATCATTATGATAAAAATACATATAATGTCAAGAAAAGAAAAGAAAGAAAAGAAAAGAAGGCACCAGGTGAGAAACCAGAAGACTATGAATTCTAGTTCCATTTTAGGCAAGAAAAACAGCTGGGTGACTTTGAGCCAGTTGCTCTCTCTCTCTCTCAGCCCAACTCACCTCACAGGATGATTGTTATGGGGAAAATAGAAGGAGGAAGGAATATTAGGCATGTTTGTTGTCTTCAGTTATTTATAAAAATAATAAAGGATTTTTAAAAAACATCTAATCTAGCTTCTTTAGTAAGCGTGTCAATAGACTTTATATTATGCATTGTACAACAGAAATAATATTTAGAATTTATTGGACTCCATTATGTTTACATTCAAAAGAATTGTCAAAAACAGGATTTTATTGGAGTTGTAATAAATTTAAAGGCTTATTTAAAACACTTGTTTTCACAATGCCCTGAACTTATCTTATTTTGAGGGAAAGTAATGGACTATATAAATGTAATTGTGTGACAAAAGCTAAACTTTATCCAATATTCTAAGCTAATATTCTCTCAAACTATATACATTATATATAGAAATGAAAATGAAAATAGAGGGAAAATAGATGAGAGAAAATGGGAAAATATATGGTAAAGGGGGGAAGAAAGAAAAGCATTGATTTCTAACTCTTTTTAGCATACTAGAATAAAGTAATAACATTACAGACTCAGCTTTTTACTTTTGCATACTAAGTATCTACTAGCCATTTCTATAACAACAAACTTATTTAATCAGCAAGAGCCAATGTCATAACTAATTGTCAGAATCTGACAACCAGATAATGTAAATGGATTCTCTGTGTCTTAACTATGATGAAAAGATTGATATTAGGCCTTTGGAAAGATAAATGTATGGCCCAATTTACTCAATGGATTCAAGATCAGATAGCACTTGCTAGTTGCTACCTATATGTGGATTGCCTACAGATACAGATTTCAATGGACAAATATGAGACTCGTGTATACAGAATACAATAGGGTAAAAACACATAATAATTATATATGAATAATTATATATGATTATATATAATTATATATGAATAAAAATTCTAAATACAGATAAAAAATAGAATTATGTAGAATTTCTGCTATTTGCTGTTAAAATGATATAGTATAAATTTTTCTTTTGTTGTATTTTTTCACTTTTTAAAAGTATTAACTTTCCCTAATGCTGGATGGGGAATTCTGGGAGCTGAAATCCTAACTTCAACACAAATCATAAGGTTCTCAAGTTTGAAAAACACTGGGATAGTATGTGAGACAACATGGCATAACTAGGTTACCTGAAGAACAGTCTTATCCCGATTACTTTGACCCATCCCATAGAGTCAGGCAGGGAGAGCATGTTACAGATCTGATTGGTTAAGAGATTTTAACTAGCGGGATCTAAGAAGGGAGCCTTTTCTGCCATTGCCTCCACTTTATGGAATTTCTTACCTCAAGAAGTGTGGGAAGCCCTCACTCTTCAGGCCTTCTGGTGGAGTGTCAAGATTGGGTGTGATTGGTGGCTTGAGGGCACTCCCTCTGCCTCTTTTAACTTTTTAAATATCTTTGTTTTAATCTTGTTCATCGTTCTATTTTTATCTTTGTTTTTGTAACTATGCTTTTTTATATTACTGAATGTTTTTATCGTAAATTGTCCAGAGTCGCTTAGATTGTGGGTAATTTCAATGGTATAGAAATTTGAAAAATAAATAAACATAAATTGGTTTGCACCCCTTAATTCTTTTCACTTCCTTTAAAATACTGGTAACTAAATAGACTGTATTGTTTTATACTGCTGCACTGTGTACTATGTCCCATATACAATTCTTAATTCTGGAATGAAAAGAAGCAAAGGGAAAATCACTAAATAGATTAGGGCAATTTCAAAGTCTTACCCAGCAGAAGCAGAGCTATATTGATACCATGTGCTACTATTTTAATATGCACAGAGATAGAATAATTGCTTTAATAAAAAAGCAACTTTTTAAATGAGGAAACATCCTTTTTCTTCTGAGAAAAAAAGGCTTCATGTTTAGCTACATTTAGAGTTACAAGTGAGGAAGATAAGGATCTGGTGAAAGACAAATGTGGAAAATTGACCAGTTTTGAGTTCTACCTCTTGCAATTTATAGATTCTTCCACTATCATAATACTGATTAGCCCAATTATTTCCATGTTCGTATTCAGTTTGCCATATTGCACCAATGTTATCCAAAGTGTTACAAAGTGGGTCCTAGGGCCAATTCGTGTGTATATCTTATAAAACCATAAAGGTTTAAGGTTTTGGCCACCATCTCACTATCTCCTGTGTGAATCCATCCAGAGTTTTAAAATCTTCATTGTAGTCTTTTCTTTGAGTCTCAGAATCAAGTGGCACTAAGTTAGTGTGAGGGTTAGAATATTTTGCTTACTTTGGCTGACATCACATTTGTAGCATTCTTTGTCTTACTTTGTTTTGTTTTAGATAGGCTATTAATTTATATCTTTGTTTAACTTCTGAGGGGTTGATTAGGTATAATTTGTTTTTAACACTGCTTTTTTATTGTCTTGATTTTTCTATGGATGATGTTTTAATATATACATAATTTTTTTTTACAGTTCATCCTTGGGTGCATTTTCTGAAAGCTGAAAGATAACTTAGAAATTATTTTATAAGTAAAAATTGTAAAATAAAATATGTTGACCTGTAACCTCCTCATCTACTTCAGTAATTATGAGAAGAGATAATAAGAAACCAATGTTCTGATGAGATTCCGTGAATTGTACCTTTCTTATTTAAAAATTTATCATGCTTATTTGAAAGTTTTTTCCTACCTTTGGCTGGTTCTAAAAGCAAACTGAGGCTATAAATCTTTGAAGATTTAGTATAAATTGCACGCACACATTTACAGACATAAGAAATAGAAAGTATTTTTTTTCAAAAAAATATAAGCAAAGAGATTTTATTTTGATTCCCCCATGTGTTAGTACTTTCATATGTTATATAAGCTTGCCTGAATATGTATGTCATATGTACATTAACTGACACTGAAAGGTACAACTTCTATTATTATAATAACTAGTGAAGAGACTGAGTTGTATGACAATGGTTGCTTTCAGCCCACAAGGCATTGTCTGGAGACTAGAAATGGTTCGTGCCAAAAATATGAAAGTCACATTTTCTGCCTGAGTTAATCCATTTTTTTTTCTTTTTAGTTATCCAAAAGAAAAACCATATCACTGAATGGTTCCTGTGATCCAAGTTTTTGAAAATGTTCTTAGACAAATGTTCAGCTATAGACATTGCTAGTGAAATTTGGTAGGGAGGTTAAGGCTACACAATGGGTCTGGAGAAACAGTAAGAAAAACAGATGAAAACCCTGGTTTGGAACTGTTGTGAGGTAAGAAAAATATTGGTTTCAGCATATCAGAAAGATAGGGAGGAAGCAGCATAAATTAGAGGTAAAATCACTTATATGCCATCAAGTCATTATTGACTCTTAGCAGCCACATAGATTTTCTTTGTGATGGAGGTAAAAAGTTAAATGCAAATTGTTGGAAGTTTAGCTGTTGTTATTGTTGCTGCTGTTTAGGCTCAATAAAATATAACCTTCAGAGTTGGGGGCAGAGTAAATAGAGGATAGAGATTAAAAGAAGAAATATATATATACATTTTGGCCAACAGAAGACAGAAGAGGATAGAAAGACTGGAAGAATCTCCAGTGGGGGAAATGCCCAGAAGCAGATTAAACCCTAAAGAATTTAAAATTAAACCCTAAAGAATTTAAAAATTTCATGGAGATTGGAGAAACAAATTCAGTTAGATAGGACAACAAAGAGATAGTCTAACCCTGAAGAATGCAGAGAACAGTAAAAAAAAGTGCTAAGTCTCCAGCTGTTGGATTTAGTATTGCATGAGGGAAGCAGCTGTTGGATTTAGTATTGCACGAAGGAAGCAAAAGCTTCCTTCCTGCTGCTGTAACTACTACCCCTCATGCATTTGGGGTAGTGGTTACAGCAACAGGCTAGAAACCAGGAGACCGTGAGCTCTAGTCCGGCTTTTAGGGTTGCCAGGTCTGCTTCCAAAAAATAGCGGACAAGCGGGGGCGGGGGCGTTGTTTAAGTAGTAAAAAAATAAAAAAAATTACAATTAAATTATATATTTTCTTACAAACATTTTAACACGTATTAAAATAATCACTTCAAAACTTTACTTAAAATTCAAAACATCAAATATATTATAATAATATGTAAAATATTAAATTACATTTTACTTTGCTGTCGTGTATATTTTTTATTTGACTGTGCAGCTTTGATCAATTCTTTGAGTTTAAGGAATAATTCTTTAATTTCAGTACAACATTGAGAAATATTAAAAAATATACAAAGTTCACTTTGAACTGATGGTACAAGCAGTCGGTTACGTTCATCAGTCCACAAATTTCCCATGACACTGAAATTTCATTGAAGAGAGTGTTGGGTGAAAGTTCTTCTCGCCATGGTGATAATAACCAGATGTTCATCATTTCTTCTAAAGTTGGAGAATTATTGCGATCAATTAGATTGAAACAATTTAGCGTCTCATATACTGAATCGGTAAAATTATTCCACTTTTCTAGGTACGCAATAGCTCTTTGATACACGTTGATGGCTTCTTTCTTGAACTTTTGCACAGCATTCTCAGGCAAATGTTTTTTACGTAAGGCAAATAAAACTTTCATTCCAAAAAACTGCTCATTGTATTTTTTTTTGCAAAGAATCACGCAGCTTACACATGATAATGTGAAGATCACATGCAAGAATTTTCTTGCTTTCCAGCTTCAGTAGGGTGTCTTGCATTATTGACATGAAGAAGTGCGTGAAATATAATACAATTCTGAAATTGTATTATATATAAAATAAAATATGATTTTAGAAGTATCCAGTTTAAAAGAAGTCTTTCGACTGCTTTAAACAAACTTAACCAACATGTTGGAACATGGTGCAAAACTTCATGGAATTCTGACTCGCAAAACTCAAAAAATGATTTCAACTCTTCTTGTTCTTCGCAGAATTCGAAAATTCGGCAAAAACCTTCAGCACTACATTTTCGATATCAAAAGATAACTGCTTTAATGCATTTTTTGCGCTGTTGTGTAAAATGTGATTATTGCAATGAGCATTCGATCTTTATCTCATTCTAATTTATGAAAAAAAAAAGACAAAGCGCGATTCTCCTATCCTTATTCTCTTAGACTGTACAGCTTTAGATTATGTACCATTTCATCATAAAGCTTTTGAATAAAAAAAATGTCCACTATTTTGTGAAAAAAAATAGTGAACATAATGTGAAAAAAGTGGACTGTCTGCTCAAATAGTGGACACCTGGCAACCCTACCGGGAGGCTTTAGAGAAACAACCAATTACATCTAAGAAACGGGCAGTGACAAACCACTTCTGAAATCTTCCCAAATAAACTGCAGGGACTCATCCAGGCAGTTACCAGGAATCAACACTAAACTGAAAGCACCAAAGAGGAGGAAGAGGAGGAGGAATAGCTTCAGTTCTGTAATAAACATTATGGATATCTTAGCGAGAGAGGATAGACTGATAGATCAAAGCAAAGCTGGCTCTGGGCACCAAATCAAGTTTAATAGTTTTTATAGTTTTTCTTGTGCCAGCATGGTAGCGTTTTGCCATTTGTATATCTGTATCCTTATCTCTTTTTATTAATAATAAGGCATTATGGTTCACAAGTAAGGTTTTCATTTTTGCTAAATTTCATAGAATGGGATTAGGGAGGGACCTGACCCATTATGTCCTTGCTACGTAAAGATTTGGCATCAGGGTTTACTTAAAGTAAACTGCAAAGATGCTAGTAAGGAGCCACTTAGAAAACTCAGGGGAAAACCAGCTTTTTGAACTCTGAATGCTCTCTGCTATAACAGACTAAGTACATTAAGGAGCTTTTTATGAATCATTCCATGTAACACTGCCTCTATAATTGTAATGCTACATGGAATAGAGCTAGAAACTAATTTCAATTCAAGAAATTCAACAATTGATAGAAAAAGGAATGGATTTGAATGACTGACAGTTCTACTTTCTAATTATAGTTCATTAGGGACTGTATAGTCATAGTGTTTTACTGAGGAAGAGTTACTTTCTTTGCCTAAAAAAAAAAGACAGTTACATTTTAATGTGTTTTAGAAAGAACATAATATAAAGAGGCCTAATTCTAAAACCTTAAATGTATAATTCTCTAATTTTTCACATTTTTTTGCCAGAGAGTGCTTCTACAAAGAGGGGGAGAGGAATAAAAAGTTGGACAAAAAAAAAAAAATCCCTTACAAAAAGTCTCTGAATTTGTCAACCAGAAACTGATATGCTTATTCCCCACAAAAGGAGTAGTGTACATCTCATGCTACCCAAAAGCTTCATTTCTTCAGGAGAATCTACTATAACTGCAAATTTCATCAAAGGACACTTGCAGGAGTGGGGGACAGACAGAAAATAGGAGATGGTGATTGCAACAGCATGGTTACAGTCCTATCCCTTTTTTACAAATATTGCATGTGTGATATATGTTGAAAAAAAAGATGATCATTATTTTCTCTGATCATGTATTTTCATCCACTCCCCTGCAGAGGCAGGATGGATAAAAATCAATGATTTTTTTAAAAAAATAAAAAAAAATCAGATTTTTTTTATTTAAATCGGATTTTTTTGATTTAAATCGGATTTTTTTATTTTTATTGAATTTATTTTAATAAAAAACTTTTGGGGTAAAAATCTATCGTAAGATAGTTTTCTATTTAATATACATAAATAATTTAGTTTATTCAGCATGAAATGGAGCTTACTTATGTAGCATGAGGCTGTATATTCTGCAACACTGGGACTATTGGTGAGTCAACAGTGGGTCAAAGGAGTAGCAGAGATGACAGTTGCTCTTTAAAAATTATGATTTAAATCAAGTTTATTTAAATCAAGCCTTTTTACTAGTGATTTAAATCATGATTTATATCAACTCGATTTAAATCAAATCCACTCCCCTGCAGAGGCCATTGTTTTAGCTGATTTTATTCAAAATAAAAGCAATTACATATGTGGCCTTGCCTTGCTAGTCAATGGAAAACAGAAAACGTCATTTTCTTACATCTTGCCTTAGCCTTGGTCAATGATTTATAATCTAACCTGGTTATGAATGAGAATAAGTGGAACCTCTAATATACTGTCATCAGTAAATCAGACCTTTAAAAACTGATCTTTAGATCAATGGGTCTGTCTAAATAATACACATTTCATCTAAAATAAATCTGTGATGAAAGAGACAAAATATGCCACCTTTTGGCCACTTAAAAACAAAAAACAAAAATCATCTTTAACTAGATTTATTAAGAAAGAAAATAAATTAGGTACAGAAATCTTGGCAACTGAATAGATTTACTTTAGCTTCTGAAGCGTCATTAAGGCAGAGTGTTGCAATATTTTTAGGATCAGACTCAATAATAATAATGAGAGTTAGAGGTTTAAATATATTTCTCTTTAATTATAATAGGCATTCTATATTCACTGAATATTCACAGATAGAAGCGAAGAAAATGGTGAAGGTGGCTCCTTATATATACAAAGGGTGGAGCCAAGAGTGGGAGTGGTGAATTATGAATACATTAAGAGTCAAAGAATAAGTTAACCCCTGATATCCCATATATACATTATTTACACATTAGGGAATAAGGCATTTACATCTGACAAATCCCCCTCTAAA
Organism: Pantherophis guttatus; assembly: GCF_059756535.1. NCBI lineage: Eukaryota > Metazoa > Chordata > Lepidosauria > Squamata > Colubridae > Pantherophis > Pantherophis guttatus. Next base: position 311,401,210 of record NC_142063.1, on the reverse strand, counting down.
TGCCGGTTCGCTATACAACACCAATTACATTCAGATTCTGGACAATATAAGACATACAATTTGGAAGTTAAGTATTTGTGCTGTTTAGAAGGTAAAGGCTTCGTCAATATGTCAGCTAATTGTTCAGAGGTATCACAATGCACTGCTTTGATAAATCCATCTTGAGACAATTGTCTCACATGTTTAAATTTTATATCTATATGCCTGGATCTTTGTCCAATGGCATCGGATCTAGATATTTCAATGGCCGCTTTATTGTCTTCATGCATAACAAAAGGCAAAGCAGGTTTTTTCCAAACATCTGAAATTAAATCATTAAACCACACAAGGTTATTTGCAGCTTTGGATAAACAAACATATTCCGCTTCTGTGGTTGAAGTGGCTACCAGTTCTTGTTTACCAGTGTACCAGTAAACTGGACAGTCATTTAACAGAAAAATATAACCAGAAGTACTTTTTCTGCATGATATATCTCCAGCCCAATCCGCATCTGCGTAACATGTCAGTCTTGGTTCTTTATTATCACTAGGTTCTAGTACTAGGCAAAAATCTAATGTACTTTTCAGATATCTTAAAATTCTTTTGACAGCTTCCCAGTGATACATTGTTGGTTTGCTAACGTGCCTTGATAATAAATTGAGTGGTAATGCAATATCTGGCCTGGTCCAATTAGATATATAAAGAAGTGAACCTATGACTGATCTATAAAATGTATTATCCTTGAATTCAGGGGAAGATTCATCAGTATTTCTAAGGAAATCAGTTTGCATAGGAGTGTCACAGGGTTTGGCATTGTTTAAATTGCATTTGTTTAGAAGTTCAATAATCTTATCTTTCTGAGTAAGTTTGAATCCCCTTCTAGTTTTGTTAATTTGTACACCAAGGTATTTGTTTACTTTACCTAGAGATTTCAACGAGAAATGTTCATTTAACTTGTTTACAAAGATTTCTCTTCTTTCTTTGTGTTTTCCTATATATAAAATATCATCTACATAAATCAATACAAATTCAATTTGATCATCACTCTTTTTGACAAAGAAACAGTTATCAGCAGTGGTAGCGTTGAAATCCATGGTCTTAAGTACTTTTACCAAGCAATCGTACCATCTTTTGCCAGATTGCTTTAATCTGTATAAACTCTTGTTCAATAGCCAAATTTCATTTTTATTAGTGTATTGACTGTGAGGTGCTCTTACATATATTTCCTTATCTAGTTTTGCGTGTAGGTACGCAGTCTGTATGTCATATTGAAATACATCAAGATTGAGTGCGGATGCTACTACTAGAGCTGTTTTAACACTCTCTGTTCTTACTGTGGGGGAGTATGTGTCAGTATAGTCCTCCGGATATTTTTGTGCATAACCTTGTGCAACCAATCTAGCTTTGTATAAGGTATTGCCTTCTTCTAGGTTCTTAATTTTATAAATCCACCTGGTACCAATAATTGTTTTATCTTTAGGTGCAATCGCAGGTGTGAATACATTTAATCCTTGCAAACTTTCCATCTCTTTTTTCATAGCTAGTTCCCATTTTTCCTTTTCTTCACGAGGGAGTTTTAATACTTCCTCATATGTATTAGGTGTTATTTGTTCACCATCCATATGCATTATGTAATCTCTGTATTTACTTGGTATTTGATTTCTGTTGTTCCTAATAGCTCTTTCTGGTTTGCTATGGTAGTCATGCAAATATCTTGCTTCCTTTTTTGTTAATGTGTCTGTCTTTATTTTGTGTTGACTATTTGTCCATGTTTTGGTTTTGTTTTTATTTTTGTTGACATTTTGATTTTCTATTGTCCCTTCCTCACAGGATTTGGTATCTTTGCATTTATTTGGAAATATTTCATTAAGATGTAATTTAGACCAGTTGGCCTGTTCATGGAACACAGCTGTTCTGGAAACTATAAATTTATTATTATTATCAATGAATCTGTACCCTTTGGTGCCAGTTTCATATCCCATAAATCTTAGTCTTCTGGATACGTTTTCTCCCTTTCTTCTCAACTGTTTGGGTATGTGTACGTCTGCAGTGACCCCAAATATGTGCATGTGTGCTAATTTTGGTTTCCTATTATACATCACCTCATATGGTGTCTTATTCACAATACTGGACCAGGTTCTATTTTGAGTGTAATTTGAATAATGTAGGGCTTCTGACCAAAATTGTTTGCCTAAACCAGCATCCTCTAATGTGCACCTAATCATGGTTTGTAATGTGGAATTCTTTCTCTCTGCAATCCCGTTCTGGAACGCAGAAAATGGACTAGACGTGTAATGTAGCATTCCTCTATCCTTTAACCATTGGGAGAATTCTTTAGACATGAATTCACATCCCCTATCTGTCATAATTTGTTTTATTCTGATATTATGTTGTGTTTCTATGCGTTTGTAAAATTCCTTAAATTTTTGAAAGGTTTCATCCTTGTGTTTTAATGTGTAAACAAAACCATAGCGACTGTAATCGTCTACTATTGTTAGGAAGTAACGTTTTCTATAAGTGATTGATGGAGTTAATGGGCCAACTAAGTCCATGTGTACTAAGTCAAAAATTTTGTTAGTTGATCTGGTGGATTTTTTTGGTCTGGGACTAGTTTTTAATTTAGTAGATTTACATACTGAGCATTCCAAATAATTTTCACAATTTTTTATTTTGACACCTTCTGCGTGTTCAGTCATTTTTTGTACTACAGGAAAACTTGCATGTCCTAACTTCCTATGTAAGATATGAGCACACTCGTCATGAATTGGTTTACCTATTTTTGGTTTCTTCTCATTGTGTGTATCTGTGTGATCATGAGATATTTTACATTCATCATTGTCACTGTTACTAATATTTTCATCATCTGCCTCAATACAATCTTCCATATTTGAATCAATGTTATGTAACCATCTTTCTTTTGTTATCAGATAGGGTAGGCCTCCTTTAATCATCACAGTGCCTACATTTGTTTTATTCTTCTCTAAAGTTGCTTTTCCCTTTGAGAAAACTATATTGATGTCAGAATCTCTGCTTAGTTTTATGGCACTTAGTATGTTATGAGGTATTTCTGGTATTAACAATACCCCCTCTATTTTTCCTAGACCAGGCAAGGTCACATTCCCTCTGCCTAATACTTGAACTTTTTCTTGATTAGCTACCTTTATTACAAACTTATCTTCTGTAAATGAAGACAATATATTTTTGTTATTAGTGGTGTGATTAGTTGCCCCAGAATCAATAAGCCAATTATTGTTCTCATTTTGTTGCGTTTTAGTGCTGTCTTGTTTATTTAGTCCATTCAGTGAACCAGATTTTCTCTCTTTTGAATTTTCTCTGCCCCCTCTACTTTCTCTGTAATTTGGTGGGCTTCTATATTTATGTCTATCTGTGGAAGACTGTCTATAATTATATTTATTCCTATATTCTGACCTATGTCTTTCCTTTGAAATTTTGGGACAATCTCTTCTATTGTGTTCCCTGGACCCACAATTGTGGCATTTAAAAGTTTCATTATATTTTTCTTGGAAAGCTACCTTCCTAAAAGATTTGTGTTCTGTGTGATTGCTATAACGATTTTTTCTTGAATTGTCTTCTGCTATTAATTTGTTAGACAGACTTTCTATTGATAAATATCCTAGATTGATGGTGTCTAAGTGTGACATAAAACTATCCCATGATGAATCAAGTGAGTTGATAATAACACTTTTCATTGTTTGATCTGAAATCACTTCCCCCCTCAAATGCAGCTCAGCTCTTATTTTGTTTAAAGATATTAAATGCTCACTTATGGAAACCCCTGGTTTTACTCTGGAAGAAAAGAAGTCCTTAGACATTCTTGTGGTGGTAGCTACACTATCGCTGTGAAACAAATTAAACATGCATTGAATTATTTCTGAAACAGTTAGATTTGGTTTGATGCTATGATACATTGCAGGAGACACGCTAGATATTATTAAGAAAAATGCCTTATGGTGTAAACAATCTATTTTTAAAGTCCAAGGTCTTCTTGGGGGACTAGTGATAAAAAATAGTAAATTTTCTTTCATAAAGATAACCTGGAGCTGTTGATACCATTCTTGTAAATTAATGCCATCAACCCTAAGTTTTGGGAAGTCACTGGGTAAGTTACCCACATTATTTTGTCCATTACTTACAACCTGAGGTAGTCCGTGGTCTCGCAAGTGTAGGAAATTGCAAAACGGCATGGGGATGCTCGCAACGAGTCTGCGCGGTTCTCTGGCCAGTTCAAGTCTTTCCGGACCGTCTACGTAGTTTCGCACATGCGCGTTGTTCATTTCTTCTTTGACGTCGTCGTGGAAGGTTCTCTCCATTGTAGCTCGCTCGCTCCGCTCCTCTTCAGACGAGTCGGTCTCTGGCTCGGTCTTAGGAGTTCTGATGGCGGCGACTGTTCTTCTCTTTCTTTTGGGTGCGTTGGCACTTGCTTCGGTCTGCGGTGTAGGGCGGAATCGACATGGCTCTCTGGGCTCGGGCGTCGTCGTTCTCGAAGTCAGGATGGGAGCGTGTAGGTCTTGAAGTATCGGCTTGTTCGCTTGCTTCTTCGTTGGCGCTTTGGAAATTTTTAATTTTGGCCCAAATGCAGCAAAAAGTGTCTTCATTGCTGACTTTACTTGGGATTTCGTTAAGTCGTCTTCATTTTCTGATTCTGGCTCTTCCGAAGAGTTTGAATCCTCCTTTTCACTTTCGTTGTTTGATAACGTTTTTCGCGCCAGAAATTTTGAACTGAGCATTTTGATTGGCTCTGCTTCGCTCACTTTGGAGGCTTGTTGAAACCAAGATGGCTGCCATTCAAAATTTCACGCGGGATCACATTTTTTCTTTTTCATAACGACTTTCTCTGTAGTCATATCACTCACAGTTTTTTGGTCTTTGGGTTTCTCTTTAGCGATGTTTTTCTCTCTCGCTGCTCCGCTGTTCTTCAGCATTTCTTGGAGGTTCGCGATGAGGCTTTCATCATTCTTCTGGCTTTTTAATAACTTCAGTATCTCTGACCTGAGTTCGTTATTTTCTATTTCGATTTCCTCCTGGCCATCATTTTCATTTATTAATTCTTCTTCTTCAGTGGTGTATTCTTCGGATTCTCTCGAAATCGCGTTTGTGGATTCGTTGATTATTTCTTGTTCAGTTTCTATTTCTTTGCTGTAGGCCCTGGTGTTGGGCCTATCTTTCTTAGACATTTTTAGGTATTTATTGAGTCAATTAACCATCCTCTGCTACCAGTTTGTTGCAATATTTTTAGGATCAGACTCAATAATAATAATGAGAGTTAGAGGTTTAAATATATTTCTCTTTAATTATAATAGGCATTCTATATTCACTGAATATTCACAGATAGAAGCCAAGAAAATGGTGAAGGTGGCTCCTTATATATACAAAGGGTGGAGCCAAGAGTGGGAGTGGTGAATTATGAATACATTAAGAGTCAAAGAATAAGTTAACCCCTGATATCCCATATATACATTATTTACACATTAGGGAATAAGGCATTTACATCTGACACAGAGATTAATTGATCCTTTTGCTAACCTCCAACTGATGCACTAGGCTAGCCATTTCCCTGATAAAGAATATGCAATAATTCTGCATTTGTAATAATTTACACACAGCGTATCCTTCTTGCTGAAGTTTTGAGAAGCTGCTTGTAAACCTATTCACAACAATCCATTATTCAAGCTGTAGATTTTTTTTCTTTTTTACTCTTCACTGGAAATGAACAGATTTGGACATAAAGCTATTCACTGTTGGAAATTGTTTCCAAATCCACACACCCCTTGCAGCCCATGAGTTTCTCCAAGAAAGTCAAGCACAAATAGAGCATAATTAAACAGAGGCAGAGAAGCATAAAGTGAGAGAAATCACATCATGCTAATATTTCTTGTTCTGCAGATGGTGTGAGATGCCAGAAATGATCAGCACAGACTTAATTACAGGAATAGCCTGATAGATTCTAGGAAGAGAGGAGGGTGGCTATGAGTTTGACAATGCAGACAGATTATTGTATGAGAAACAGTAATATTGGCTATCAAGGTAACCAAGCGAAAGATATAAAAGAAGCCATTGATGAGGAAAGGAATGCAGCCTGAAGTTCTTAATGGAGGGGAACACTGTATGTAGATTACAGTGACAAGATACCCATGTCTTTTATTTTTATGTAACGTGCATCATTCAACAGATACTTAATCACTTTAAAATTATATCATTATTATTAAACATTTTTAACAATTATTCTATAAAAATACAGTTTGTAGGAGAATGATGATGGAGTGTATTTTTTATTTTAAGAGTTCTATCTCATGTTTATTATTTCATATTTCCTTCTGTTAACATGTACATGTATATATTACTGTATGTAGTTATAGTAGTGCATTCTTCTTAGTACTCATAATGTTCTCATCTCCCCTTCATGGATTATTGCCTTGTTGTGGCGAAGGGGCTTGCATAGCTCAATGAAGCTATGAGCTATGCCATGCAGGGACACCCAAGATGGATAGGTCATAGCAGAGAGTTCTGACAAAACGTGATCCACTGGAGAAGGAAATGGCAACCCACTCCAGTATCTTTGCCATGAAAACCCCATGGACAGTACCAAAAGGAAAAAAGATATGACACCAGAAGATGAGCCCCTCAGGTCGGAAGATGTCCAATATACTACTAGGGAAGAGCAGAGGGCTAGTACTAGTAGTGCTAGAAAGAGTGAAGCGACTGGGCCAAAGCTGAAAGGATGCTCAGCTGTGGATGCATCTGGTAGTGAAAGAAAAGTCCAATGCTGTAAAGATTTTTTCTCCATAGGAACCTGGAATGTAAGATCCATGAATCAAGGCGAGCTGGACATGGTCAAACAAGAGATGACAAGACTGAACATCGACATCTTAGGAATCAGCGAACTAAAAAATGGACAGGAATGGGTGAATTTAATTCAGATGACCATCAGGTATACTACTGCGGGCAAGAATCCCTCAGAAGAAATGGAGTAGGCTTCATAATCAATAAAAGAGTAGGAAAAGTAATATTGGGATACAATCCCCAAAATGATAGAATGATCTCAGTTTGAATCCAAGGCAAACCATTCAATATCACAGTAATCCAAGTATATGCCCCAACCACTGGTGCTGAAGCAGATGAAATTGACCGGTTCTATGAAGCCCTACAGCACCTTATAGAATTAACACCAAAAAATGATGTCCTTATCATCATGGAGGATTGGAATGCTAAAGTAGGAAGTCAAAAGATAACCAGAATAACAGGCAAGTTTGGCCTCGGAGTACAAAATGAAGCAGGGCACAGGGTGATAGAATTCTGTCAAGATAATACAATGGTCATAGCAAACACTCTTTTCCAACAACCTAAGAGACAACTCTACATAGACGGTCAACACAGAAATCAAATTGACTATGTGCTCTGCAGACAAAGAAGGCTCTATACAGTCAGAAAAACAAGACCAGGAGTTGACTGTGGCTCAGATCATGAGCTTCTCGTTGCAAAATTTAGACTTAAATTGAAGAAAATAAGGAAAAGCACTAGGCCACTCAAGTATGAACTAAATCATATCCCTGATGAATATGAATATGTAGAGGTGACAAATAGATTTAAGAAATTAGATCTGATAGACAGAGTGCCAGAAGAACTATGGACAGAGGTTCGCAATATTGTACAAGAGATAGCAATTAAAACCATCCCAAAGAAAAAGAAATGCAAGAAAGCAAAATGGCTGTCTGAGGAAGCTTTGCAAATAGCTGAGGAAAGAAGGGAAGTGAAAGGCAAGGAAGAAAGAGAAAGATACACCCAGTTGAATGCAGAATTCCAGAGAATAGCTAGAAGAGATAAGAATGCCTTCTTAAATGAACAGTGCAAAGAAATAGAAGAAAACAGTAGAATAGGGAGGACCAGAGATCTCTTCAAGAAAATTGGAGATATGAAGGGAACGTTTCATGCAAAGATGGGCATGATAAAGGACCAAAATGGGAGGGACCTAACAGAGACAGAAGAGATTAAGAAGAGGTGGCAAAATTACACAGAAGAACTATACAAAAACAAGTTTAACATCCCTGATAACCATGATGGCGTGGTCACTGACCTCGAGCAAGACATCCTAGAATGTGAAGTCAAATGGGCCGTAGAAAATCTGGGCAACAACAAACCTAGTGGAGGAGACAGTATTCCAGCTGAGCTATTCAAAATCTTGCAGAGTCTGGCAAGGCTGTATCACCCTGCCTATTTAACTTATATGCAGAGTACATCGTGAGAAAGGCGGGGCTAGATGAATCAAAAGTTGGAATTAAAATTTCCAGGAGAAATATCAACAACCTCAGATATGCAAATGATACTACTCTAATGGCAGAAAGCGAAGAGGAACTAAAGAGCCTCTTGATGCGAGTAAAGAAGGAGAGTGCAAAAGTTGGCTTTAAACTCAACATTAAGAAAACTAAGATCATGGCATCCAGCCCTCTCAATTCCTGGCAAATAGATGGGGAAGAAATGGAGATAGTGACAGATTTTATTTTCCTGGGCTCCAAGATCACCGCAGATGGGGACTGCAGCCAAGAAAGGAGGAAAATACTTTTTGTCAAGATTATGGCTATTAGTTGTCATTTAAGAGAAGTAAAATATAGATTTGAGGTAATGGGTTTTAGGATTGAGGAATATATATGAAATATTGATTGTTAAAATGATAAAGATTTAGAATAGTGTTTATTGTTTAGAATTTTGGGTGTAATAGTAGAATGATAAATCTTTAGAATAAGATTTTTTTTCTTTTTCTTTTTTTTTAAAAGATGTAAATGGATAAAATTTGGAACAAAATTGATTGAGGGAATGTGAATAATTGTACTTATTTTATGCCGGACCAAACCCTTGCTCTAAAACGATGTATTTTATGTTTTATGTTTAAAAAAATAAAAAACTTTTGAAAAAAAAAAGAAAACTAAGATCATGGCATCCAGCCCTCTCAATTCCTGGCAAATAGATGGGAAGAAATGGAGGTAATGACAGATTTTATTTTCCTAGGCTCCAAGATCACCGCAGATGGGGACTGCAGCCAAAAAATTAAAAGACGCTTGATCCTGAGGAGGAAAGCTATGGCAAATCTAGACAGCATACTAAAAAGCAGAGACATCACCCTGCCAACTAAAGTGCATATAGTCAAGGCTATGGTGTTCCAAGTTGCAATGTATGGATGTGAAAGTTGGACCATAAGAAAGGCTGAGCGCCAAAGAATTGAGGCCTTTGAACTATGGTGCTGGAGAAGACTCCTACGAGTCCCTTAGACTGCAAGGTGATCAAACCAGTCAGTCCTAGAGGAGATCAATCCTTTAAAAGGCCAGATCCTGAAGATGAAACTCAAATATTTTGGCCACCTAATGAGAAGGAAGGACTCACTGGAGAAGAGCCTAATGCTGGGAAAGATTGAGGGCAAAAGAAGAATGGGATGACAGAGAATGAGGTGGCTGGATGGAGTCACTGAAGCAGTAGGCGTGAGTTTAAATGGACTCCAGAGGATTGTAGAGAACAGGAAGACTTGGAGGAACATTGTCCATGGGGCTGCGATGGGTCAGATACAACTTTGCAACTAACAACAACAATGTTCTCATCTAATCATTTTTTTTTAAAAAAAAACATCCAACAGAAATGGAATCAAAACTCAAATAGCAAAAAACTAGGGATGAACATAAAATATATATATTGTTTCCATCTTGGGAAAAAATGTATGCTAAAAAAGTAAAAGCCCAACCACCTCAGACTGACCATAATTAATTAAACAAAATTTGAAATTATTTGTGACAGCTTTCTAAGCATTTTAGCTTTGAGAAACAGAAGGGAATCCAGAGGCTACTTACATGGTAACACAGAGAAACATAAAATTCTAAATTTTTGTTTCTCTCTAGTGATCATCCAGAGTTTTGCACCTCCAGTGTAATAGCACTACTCTTCATTGAGCACTATATCGTGCTCTGGTGTTCTGTTAAAAGAAAAGAATCTAAAATTATAACTAAATGGGATCTGCAACTTTAATCACTTATAGACCAAAGCCACAATCCTTTCAAATTAGCAGAACATCCTGGCAGAAAATAGTTTGAATCAACCTATTTAAGAGGTTAGTTTAAAAATTAAAAAAAAAAAAACCTCTTCCAAATTGTTGTCTATTTCTAAATGTAATCCTAGAAAAACTCAGGATCCTCCTTCTTAATAGTTAAAGATCCACCTGCACTGCAGGTTATTTTTCTTTTTGACAGCCAAAAGCAAACAAAACAGAAAAAATAATGGATTGAAGAAATGTTGGAAGAAAGAGAGTTGGAAATTCCTTCCCGCCTGGCTGCCAGCACTTCAGAACCTTGTTTTAACAGAATAAAAGAGTCATGCACATATCATTGTTCAACAACAGCACTCTTCTTTTTTACACATGAAGTTCTAAAGAGACAGAAAAACTGCAAGAAAGAAGTCTCAAAGCAACAAATTTAAACATGCCTTTGCAACAAAATTCAGCTGGGACTTCATCTATAGGAGCCAAGCACATTCGCAGAGTGTACATGCCCCTAGGTTTAGCAGACAAGAGTACAGACTCTTTTTGCATTTTTAAATGCATTTTGAAGACTCCAGAAACAAAACAGAGAAAAAGCAGGTACAGAGTGCAAAGATGATTGAACACAGAAATTTCAGCAAGCCAACCCAAGTACCATTTGCTTGTCACATGTATGCAACATCAAAAACTACATTGTGTGTAGCAACCCCAGATGCAGCAGAAAAGCTATCAAATCTGGGAAATGCTTTGAAAGGTTATGAAACACTTCAAAGCTATTTTATTTGATTCACTGCTTTGAAGCAACTTCCCATTTCAATTTGCAGATTTGTTTCATTGGGGGGCCCAGCTCTATAAATCAGAGGCCAGATTATTACTTCTGACAAAGGGCTTTGGGGAAACTAGCTTGATTCAGTTTTGAAGCATCCTGGGAAAATGTTTTCTAGTGGATTTAGTGATAATTTAGTTTCAAAAAAATAATCCCAGGAAAGTCTGCTTCTGTTGCCTATTGAGAGGAATATTTTCCCCTTCTTTCAATTTTGGGATTTTGGGGAGATGGTTGTATAGTATGTCTTATAAAGAAAAACCATGTTGGATCCTACAGTCCTTTCCAGATTCTCTGACCATTCTTGTAATACGTGAAGCGGGCTGTACTTGATACAATTGTTAGAGACTTAAGGGATGTTTGAATACCGACATTGAAACCTACCACTATAGGTACCATGTTTCCCCAAAAATAAGACCCTGTGTTATATTTTTTTGAACCCTGAAATAAGCGCTTGGCCTTATTGCCATGCACTCAAAAGTCCAATTGGGCTTATTATCAGGGGATGCCTTATTTTGGGGTGAAACGGTATTATTTGAAAATATTTGAGCATAAGACCAAAAACAATGTCTCTAAAATGTTAACCAAAGTGAGAAGTTTTATGGATAAGATACAATAAAAACCATCAATAAAATATAGGAAAAAAATACAGATTAACATTTGGGGGAAAAAAACAACAACCATTCAAGGCAAAAGAAATAGGATCGTTCGAGCCAAGGCTTGGGAATAGAGCAAAATTTTCAAGGCTCTGAGATCCTAGGAAAAAATATTCAGATCTCTATCTATACCTACAAAGATCCGAAGTATGCAAACTATGGTATTCTCTGTGACAGTCTACAGAAGAGAAAGTTGGATTTTAAAGAAACAAGATTGGAGCAGTATGGATCCTTCGATGTTGGAGAAGGACCTCTATTTCTTTCTCTCTCTTTCCACCTTATATTTATTCCTGATTGTTAGTTTAATGTAAGGTTTTATTTATTGTTGTTGTTAGTTGCGAAGTTGTATCTGACCCATTGCAACCCCATGGACAATGTTCCTCCAACTCTTCCTGTTTTCTACAATCCTCTGGAGTCCATTTAAGCTCATGCCTACTGCTTCAGTGACTGCATTCAGCCACCTCATTCTCGGTAATCCCATTCTTCTTTTGCCCTCAGTCTTTCCCAGCATTAGGCTCTTCTCCAGTGAGTCCTTCCTTCTCATTAGGTGGCCAAAATATTTGAGTTTCATCTTCAGGATCTGGCCTTTTAAAGGATGATCTCGTCTAGGGCTGACCGGTTTGATCACCTTGCAGTCCAAGGGACTCGTAGGAGTCTTCTCCAGCACTATAGTTCAAAGGCCTCAATTCTTTGGCGCTCAGCCTTTCTTATGGTCCAACTTTCACATCCATACATTGCAACTGGGAACACCATAGCCTTGACTATATGCACTTTTGTTGGCAGGGTGATGTCTCTGCTTTTTAGTATGCTGTCTAGATTTTCCATAGCTTTCCTCCCCAGGAACAAGCGTCTTTTAATTTCTTGGCTGCAGTCCCCATCAGCGGTGATCTTGGAGCCAGGAAAATAAAATCTGTCAGTACCTCCGTTTCTTCCCCATTTATTTGCCAGGATTTTATGTATACATTTTGTAAAAAATATTAATAAAATTATTAGACTCAGAGAAGCCTCCTGGGAATACTGTGGGCAGTCAAGAAAGAAAAGCACAGGATCATCGAACAAATCAACAAAGAGTTCTTATTCAAGTCACAAATAACCAGGCTCAAATTATCTAATTTGGACACTACAGACGTAGCTGTCTGGAGAGCTCTCTCTCTCTCTCTCTGGAGAAGGAAAAGTAGAAGGAAAAAGAAGAGAACAGCCGATTGCAAGGTGGGTAGATTCAGTTAGAATGGTAAAGAATAAACTTTAGGAAGATCTGAAAGACCAGGTGAGGGACTGATTGTCATAGAGAAAATATATCTATATAGTTTTTAGGAGTCAATAGTGACTTGATAGCACAAAATCAATCAATGTACAGTAGATGAACTGTACAAGTAGATGAATTGTGTTCGAGGAAGCTAGTGCTGTCATAGGGAAACCATTCAGCCCTCTGGATAGCCATACCTTCCTAAGATTCATCTGGCCCTCACTTTGACTACATGGAAAAGATGTTTGAAAACCTGGCTGTTCCAAATGACATCGATACTTTATTTTTACCTTGAAATGAAACATATACAATTTATTTCAGAAAATAAGCCTTGAAATAAATATTCATCACCATTTATTCTATCAATATAATTCAATAAAGAATACTACAGTAAAATCTATCAATTTTTCACTTCCTGAATCAATAAGTAGAGAAAAATGATTACATTAAACAATTTGTATGATGCTTAATTATTTTTAAGATTGTCATCCCTCTATAAATGTAGTCAAAGAAGTTTGAGAGTTTGGGTTGCTTTCATCCACACAATCACTACTATATTACTAGGCAGGATATTTAGATTTTAGTAAGAATGTTAAGAATATTAATTTTTACCAATTAAGAAGTAATGTATGCTTTAATATTATTTTTTGTTATAATAAATGTCATGAATCCCTTTAATGTTAATATTTACTAACAATACTTAAGATTTTATGAAAAATTATAAAAATTGTCTATTTTCCAGTTTTCCATCCAAATCTGAATGCTATTAGTAAGTTCTGCCATTCTCATTTTCATAATATTGATGATAAAATTTGCTAATGTTATAGGATTCTTGAAGATGTATTCTTAGGACTTGCTAAATTATAGAGTCTGTCTAGAATTCTTTGGCCTGTCAAGTGAAAAATATAAAAATTATTTATTATGTGATTTACTACTCACTATAATATTTATTACTTAATATGACACTTTTTGATCCATATGCCATCAAAATTGTTATCTTAAATAATAAATATTACAGTGAATATCTCATGTTTCCTCCTACCATTAATTATCAATATACTTATATAGATTTATTTTCATCTATTGTTAAGTAATGGGACTGAGAATTATTTCTGCTAATGATTCAGAGATCAATCACTAAAATTAGATCTACATGTTACTTTCCAATGGATCATGGGATAAATCATTCTTTCTGCATTATAGGAGGGAAACAAAGGCATAATATAACATTAGAGAAAATTTGATCTCATCCTGGTCAGATGTTCTGGAGATGGAGCATCCACTTTTTAAATCCATAAATCTCTGTTTACCAATTCAATAAGGGTCACATGGCGTTTGTGTGTTTTTTCCACACATGTTGATTCAAAATCATCTATATGCTTGGCTGAAGCAAATTAATTTTACCTTTTCCTGAATCTGGGGTGCTTGGTCTCAAAAACCAGTGATAATTGAACTTTAAGACAAGTGAAGTATGAAAAAAAAGTGTTGTTTCTATCTGGGAATGCTACTGTGTGGTCTGCAGCTAGGTGCATGCTAAGTTCACATCTGATACATGGACCTGGGATGCACTTATGATCAGAAAAAATAGGGAGTGAAGGACAGCATCCAGTGTTAAGAATGCTAAGAGTTAACTGCCATGCAATAACTCACACTGAGCATTGAAACCTAACAAGTCAAGCTAAGGTGATATTCAAAGGAATTCATGAAGAAAACTGCTGGCAAAGGATAAAAGGACAAGCTATACAGCTGTCTTTTGGAAGATTCCATTGTCTGAACTTTCCACCCATGCTATTTAGCTGTCCTACCCAAACCTGGTAGCATTTAACAGATCAACAGAGCTGGAAAAGACCTTGTAGGTCTTCTAATCCAACCTCCCACCCAAGCAGGAGACCATTTCTGACAAATGGCAGTCCAGTCTCTTCTTGAAAGCTTCCAGTGATGAAGCTCCCACAACTTCTGAAGGCATTGGTTGATTGTTCTCACTGTCAGAAAATTTCTTATTTCCAGGTTGAATCTCTCCTTGATCAGTTTCCATCCATTATTCCTTGTCTGGCCTTCAGGTGCTTTGGAAAATAGCTTGACTCCCTTCTCTCGGTGGCAGCCCCTCAATATTGGAACACTGTTATCATGTCTCCCCTGGTTCTTCTATTCACTAGACTAGCCATGCTGAGTACTTGCAACCATTCATTGCATGTTTTAGCCTTCAGTCCCCTAATCATCTTGGTTGGTCTTCTCTGCATTTTTTCTAGAGTCTCAACATCTTTTTTATAGTGTGTGACCAAAACTAGAGGCACTATTCTAGGTGTGGTCTTACTAAGGCTATAGAGTGCATTAGTACCTCACTTGATCTTTATTGTATCCCTCTGTTAATGCAATTTAGGATTACATTGGCTTTTTTGGCTGCTGCCACACACTGTTGGCTCATATTTAATTGGTTGTCCATTGAGACTCCAAGATCCCTCTTACAGTTACTGCTGTTAAGCCTGGTTTCATTGGGTCAATTTCATGGACAGAGGGATGTGAACTGGAATTAGTGAATGAATGTATATTTGAATTCTTGCTTTTCAGAAATGATAAAAATCAAGAAAATTTTATTGTTGCTAAATCTCAGTGATTTGTGTTGCTCACTGCATAAAATTTGATTAACTTTCTGGAGACTGAAGCTAAGCCTCTACATAGGAAAGGTGTGGCAACATTATACCATGTTTCCATGAAAATAAGACCCAACCAGAAAATAAGCCCTAGCATGATTTTTCCAGATAAGCCCTACCTTTAAAATAAGCCCCAGTTAAGATCATCAGCCAGACGGATGCATTTTTGTACTGTTTTTTCCTGAAAATAAAATCTAACTGGAAAATAAGCCCTAATGCATCTTTTGGAGGAACAATTAATATAAGACCCAGTCTTATTTTCAGGGAAACATGGGTACCTATTGAATGAATAATGAGAATGAAAAACAAAAAACAAAAACAAGGACCTCTCATTGGATCTAAATTGTTGTGTAATGAAGTTTATTCCATACCACCAGACCATTAAGTTGTCATTTTAAAAAATGACTCTGCATAAGCCAATGTGGTATAGTGTTTACATTTATTGTTGGTCTTGAATTGTAGAAAATCAGAGTCATGTCCATTCTTAGTTATGGCACATCACTGAATGACTTTGGGCCAAACACTTTTTCCCAAGGGCCAATTTATTTCATGGATTGTTGCAGGGATAAATGGAGATCTCCATATAAGTGACTTCAAACTCCTGGAGATAGGCATGATATAAATCAAAGGATTAAAAAAATAACTTACTAAATATACATCTATAGATCATTTTTTCAAGGTACATATTTAATATATATTTTCCATTTCTGTTTGATAATATTTTGAAATAAGTATTGCATTGTGGTATTTAGGAAATTGAAGAATATTTATGATCATATGTTAACAATGGATTACAGCTATTTGAATTAGAATTTAAAACTTCATATTCCTCTAGCATCTCTATCTCTCTTCTTAAGACTTCTGGTTATGTTGAAATGACAACTACCAAACATTCCAACCAGCATAGTATTTGGCTATGATTTTGGGAAATCATATATTCAGTTTTATTCTAGCCCTAGAAGTTGTGACAATTGAGTAGGTGGGTATATGGTAAAACGAAACTACATACTGCTTACGGCAAATATATTTTTTGCACTGAATGTATGCTAGCATCCCCCCCCACCCTCAGTAATTCATTTGATTTAATAAAAGAAAAGTATTCTTGAAATTCTTTCAGGAGAAGAATTTCAGATAAATTTTCTTAATGGAGCAATTATAGCTTTGTATTTATTTAAATAAGTGGTGACTTATTTTATTGTGTTAATGTGCTGCCTTTCTTTATACCAATATGTCTCCAGTTATCCATAGCCTCGTGGCCTCCACATTTATTTATTGGTTCAATTTATATGCCGTCCTTCTCCAGAGACTCAGGGCGGCTTACAATGCGTTAAGCAATAGCCTTCATACTTTTGTATATACCTGCTTAGTAGGGCTTTCGCCCCCCCCTAAGTAGTGTTCTTTTTTATACAAAGTCAGCTTATTGCCCCACAATCCGGGTCCTCATTTTACCTACCTCGAAAGGATGGAAGGCTGAGTCAACCTTGAGCCTGGTGAGATTTGAACTTGCAGTAATTGCAGGCAGCTGGTGCTACTTAACAGCACTTTAGTCTGCTGCACCACCAAGGCTTTAAATTTGAATTTAATCTGAAACAAAGGCCTGATAAGAATTGCTTTCATTGGAGTTTCTCAACAGTAGCACTACTACTTCTGCTATGCAGATGTGTCTTTCTTCTAAATAAATTTGAAAAAGTCATCCACATAAATTTAGAGATGGGAGGAGTAAATTTCAAAAGGTTATTTGTGCCAGGTTTAATTGAAAATTCTCTTGTTAGCATATAGTACATGACTTTCAACAGCTCCACTAGCAGGAGCTTCATTAAGTTCAGCATACATCTGTTCTTCAGATTTAAGAGTAAGCCACAGGCTAATGTCTAACTTACATTTTTTTTCTCCTTTCTTTATTTCCTCCATGCCTGCTATCTTCCCCATCTCCAAGTCTGATTGCTTCTATTTCAAATCCTTCAAAGTAAATTAGACAATTGTTTTGATGGCTACTGCTGCAAAGGGGTGTTCTTGAATTTTACCTTCAATGTACTAATTAAATTGTATATAATAGTGACAGCACATTGACACTGAAGAAGTAAATGATCCAATCTGTTGGCAGTTGAGAAACATTTGGAGTTAAGTTAATTTCATTTATCTTGACCAATGTGAACATTATGAAGTGAGATATTTCAGACAGAAAAATATCCTGAAGCATATTTGGCTGGCTGAATTGCTATTCCTAATTTAATAGAATGACATAACCAATTATTATTATTTGAAGATCAATTATCAAAGTAGATGTTATCAGGTTGGATGGATATATAGTCTTCCTGTGACCAGCATTACTGTGCCTTGAGTTTGACATCTCTGCTCTAGAGTCTCAGATTAAAAAAAAAAAAAAATTGGTATCATGGTGACCAGAACCGTATGCGATATTCCAAGTATGGTCTCAGTAACGCAGCAGAAAATGGTACTATAGCCTTACTGAAAGTCCAAATATACTATGTCCACAGCGTTTTCCTGATCCTGATTTAATCATTTTAACAATGAAGGTAATAGGGAGTTTTGGTATGATCTGGAGCCATGGTGGTGCAGTTCTACATTTAGGTTCTACACTTAAGTAAGAAAAACAAAGTGCACAGGTACAGTATATGTGGTACCATGCTCAATAGTAGTAACTATGAAAGGGATCTTGGAGTCCTAATGGACAATCATTTAAATATGAACCAGCAGTGTGCTGCAGCTGCCATAAAAGCCAACACAGTTCTAGGCTGCATAAAGAGAGGGATAAAATTAATACCACTTTATAATGCCTTGGTAAGGCCACACTTGGAATACTGCATTTAGTTTTGATCGCCATGATGTAAAAAAAGATGTTGAGATTCTAGAAAAAAAAGTGCAGAGTGCACCTCTTACCAATTCCTTGTCTATTTTGACTTGTATTCTTCCTGTCACCTTCTTGCATCTTCTCCCATTAGTGAACCTATCATTACCTTGGGTTTCTTTTTGTTCCTACACATTGAAAGAAATCTTTTTTTGTTGTGCTTTTTAGCATTAGTTGCTAGTCTTACCTCATTCTGGGCCTTAGCTTTCCTGGCTTCCTCTTTGCAGAATTGGGTTATTTTCTTGTGTTTTGTTTTAGTTATGTGTCCCGCTATCTATTTTTTTTTTTAAAATACCTGCTCTTTTTCTCACTCAATTTGTCCAAAAATTCTTTATTCAATCATGGTGGTTTCATCTAGAGTCTCTGATTTTTCTTTTTGTGTGTGTGCTATTTTTTAAATTTTTGGACCTTTATTGTCTATTTCTTTTTAGAGTTTCCCAAGCATCTTGAACTATTTTTCTTTCTTTCTAGGATTTTCATCCATGTAATCTTTCCTAACCTCTCTCTCTTATTTTATTGAAATTAGTTTTCTTAAATCTAAAACACCAGTCTGATTTTGTTCTATTGTTTGTACTTGTATGTTGAATTCCAGTATGTCATGGCGGCTCTGACACCAAATTCCTATTACTTCTACTCTCTCAACCATTTCATCCCTATTAGTAGGAGTTAAGTTCAATATAGCTATCCATCTAGTTCCCTGCTCTACCTTTGTGTGACAGAATTGTCAGCTAGGGACATCAGGAATTGGTTTGACCTCCGATTCACTGCAGAGTTCATTTCCCAATTGATGTCAGGAAAGTTAAATTCCATATTATTACAGTGTTATGTTTCCTGCCTCAATTAACTAATTAGCAAAAAGTTCATTTATTTCATCTCTTTGGTTGTGTTCTATAGTACTATAACAAAGTTATTTCTTTTTGCTTGAATATTTATCCAAATACTTTTTAAAAAGGCTTGTATTCTTGATATTGTGGATTTCTGTAGAGATGTAGTAATTCCATATACATATAATGTAACCCCCATGTTTGTTGGGTTTGCTCTTTTGAACAATTTATATCTTTCTAGTTATGTGTTTCAATCATAGGTTTCACCTGCCTAGTTTCAGTAATAGCAATATCATACCAACCCTCATGTAGTAGGATTTTAAGCTCTTCCTGTTTGTTCCCCATACTATGAGCAGTTGTGTACAGGAATCTGAGCCCTTGATGGTTGATTCTAAATTTGTTTAATTCAATCAGGGCCAGAATTGAAAAATTATTTCCTGTTTCTTCTACTCCTTTGCACAATCCACACTTTGAATCATTTGAAGAATTGGAAAAAAATCTTCGAATGATTCAAAGTGTAGATTGTGCAAAGGAGTAGAAGAAACAGGAAATAATTTTCCAAATCTGGCTCTGATTGAATTAGTTCAAATAACTTGTTTTTGAGCCCAAAATCAAGCCTTCAGTTTCTTTTCCTAATGTTCTAGTTGTAAGTAATTTCCAGATTCTAACTTTATTCACTTTCTCCTCAATCTTTTGTACAATTCTTTTACCTGCTAGTATTCTGTTTGTGTTTTTATTGCTTCATTTCTATATTCATGTTTTTCACTTAGTTCCATTTTTTTTAACTTGCATCAATGCTTAATCAGTCAATACATGCTTTTCTTCTTTGACAGAATGACTTGAAGTAAACCTCCTTCTTCATTTCTAGGGGGCATGTATAATTGATCTATCTCTCTGTCCAGTTCAGCTTGTATACAACTAATAATTTCAACAGTGTATTGTATCACAAGTATAACACAGGTATTGATGGCTTTGATCGTATTTCCATTGTTCAATGTTGTCTTTAGCAGTTTTCTTACCTTTGGATGTATTCTTTACTGATTACATTTTTAACTTGTCCACGCTTGATGTTATCCAATGATCTGGCAATAAATCAAATGCCTTTTTATAATCAATCCAGATCATATGTACAGTAAATTAGTTTATCAGTTTTTGCAATTTTCCAAAAAGATTTCATTAATCAGAAGCTGATCTTTTGTACCTCTGCTTTTTCATTTATTTGCTGCATTTTCTTTTCACTATTAATGCTTGTGAATTCACATTGTAGGAAAGCTTATTATCAGCTATTATTGTTATTGTTTGCATAGTCAGCCAAATATTTAGCATGGATTTCCCATTTTTATCTATCTATCAAGTCCTTCCCAAGGATCTTGGATAGGCAGATATGTTCCAAGTAAAGGTATCTCTTGCAATTGACTGTTGGTGATTTTGTCAATGCTGATGGTTCAACTGTTTATTATTATTCTTCACTGGAATAATAAAAATTGAGTAATTCTATACTATTGCTGAAAAATAATAGGCAGATTCTAAAGGAACAATTACCTTTAAGTTTAGGTTAAAGCAATCACTGTTACACATTCATTTATTTGAATGAAACTTGATATTGTTAAAACAATTGCTGTAGAAGTGCACTCAGAAGCATAACAATTGTTTAGTTCCATGAACCTGCACTGGCCAAAATCTAAAAAGCCATGAAGAAAATTCAAAATAGCCAACATACTTTTGCCATGAGTATTCTGAAGAACAAATGTTCCTATATTTGAAGGACTAGCCTATCTAAAAGACCATATGGTTTGGAAAGTGGTTTTTCATATATCATATTGGTTTTTTTTTTTAAAAGCCACCTGTACATGCCTGAACATATAACCTTCATTCTTAACGGTGTTCAGAATTGTTAACAAAATAAAATGGCCAAGATTAGCGGTATCTTTGAAACACAGCCAGTGTCTTTGTATCACCTGAACCATCTCATAGACCATATGGATTTTTCTCTGTAATTATTTTATTATTGGATTTCCTGCCATTCTTGTTGGTCTGCTAAACATTGTACTTACTGAGCCAACACCATTACAAAGAAGTGTTCCCATGCCATGTGTTCCTTAAATATGCGCTTATTGTATTATGTAGATCGCTTTTAAGAAAAAACATTTTATTAAATGATTATATTTTTAAAACAAAAGTGCCAAGTGACCTTTCATTCACCCTCCATTAGCTTTCTAGCCTTATCTGACAGTTTGGAACAGGTGAAAATTTGCCTCAGTTATATTTGCCAAGATGCTAGCACTGACACACTAAGTAAATATTATTATTAGGACATAGAAACCCTATCAGACAAAAGAAGTAGCCAATTTCTCATCAGTTTGTGTCACATCTGTGCACAATTATCTTTTCTACTTCCTCCAGATAAACTGGAGTAATAAATAGCTGTGAGAAATTTGCTGGGCAGGAATCATTTGCTGCCTCATAAACTCATAACCAAGTGAAGCCATCACTTCCAAGAACAATTAAACAATCCTTTAAGCATTGCTGCTCTGGAATAGTTTAAGTGAAGGGGATATTCTGCAGAACAGTAAATTAGCCTGCCTCCGCCTCCACAAAATACACCTCCCCCAAAAAAATAAAACCAGAAAGTTGGCTCCATGTTTTTTTTAAAATAATGTTCAAAGTTCTTTAAATTTGACATTATTCTCTGTGCTTCCAAACTGCTTAGATTTCAACACGTTCTCTATGATTTGTGATCTAATTACCATTTCTCATTATATGTGCTACACTAAAAGAGCAAATGAGCATTTGAGGATTTTGTTGTTGCTGGAATTGTAGCTGTTGTCTAATGTAAGTTATTTATGGCAGGAACCTTTCAACAGCCCTTTTGCTACAACTGTCAAAGGAAGAATTGCACCTTGCCCAAGAAATTTAATCAAACAAGCAAAACTTAGAAAGGCGAAGGCTGAATGAACCACAATGTATTAATGAGCAGCTGCATTACTTTTAAACTCTTAATGTGGCAACTTGTAAATGGAATGCCCATGATTTCTTTTTTCCTTGATAATATATGTTTTAAAATAAATCTTCTGAAAAATCATAGAGGATTATGCAGCAATATTTAGAGGTTCTCTGCAAAATGATGTTTGAAGACTTACTTTCTGTGATGGACTTGAAAACATGTTTAGTTCTTGTGAGGAATTTTAAGTATCTTTCCCTACCTCTAATTCCACCTATCAGCACCCAGATTCCCACCCTATATGCTTTAAGAACCAACATTAATGTGTGATGACCATGACCTAAAAGTGAGCTCTGATATAGAATTTTTTTTTAGATTAAAAAATCATTGCATTTCTTCATAAAACCACTGGCTTGGAAGTTTAGGTAGCTATCTTGTTTGTTCTCTTCCTCCTTCTCTAGATAATTTTATGAATCTGGACTGAATATAGGGTTAGCCATCTGACTGGATGACTTCAGATTTACTAAATATATTCTGTTTTCAAATGAGGAAAATGCAGAATAAATTATGCCTCAAAAAAGAAGGCAAAGAAAGCCTTACCTCCAATCAATGAGGATGTGGCTAATCCCTTGCTGCCTTACTCCCCTGAAAGCAACTTGAAATACAGTGTGAGAAAGTAAAAATACTCCCCTTTTTATATATATGTGGTTGATGGTGTTAGTTATATAATATTGTATTTCTTTTACTCAGTGTGGTCAAATAATAAAATCTATGTGGCCATAAAATGCCTATTTGTGCACCATATGCTTCTTGTTATCCTAAAATGATTAAGCAAGCATTGAAGATGCCAAGGATGTCATATGATATAGCTGTCATTTTACTGATTATGTACTTATACGCAATAAACAAAGTAATAAATAAGCATACAAAATAATTATTCATGTGTGTGATGCTTATACAATAAAGTTTTTTTTTTCTATAGATGCCCACCACAAGTTGTTAGTCTCTAGAGGTTAGTTTCCTAGATATATCTGGTACTTTGATACATTTTATATCCTTTCTTCAGGCATCCATGACTATATGCAAATGAGCTTTCATCTTTATAACAAAATCATGAGATACTTTATATTGAGAAAATGTGTTCAATCAAAATCCACTCAAAGGAATTCATGGTTAACTTAGACAATAGACCTAAATGTCCTTATATCTTGGGTTGCCGAACACATGATCAATGAATAAATATATATTTGCAGGTACTTTCCTGATTTCTGCTAAGAAATACATGTAATGTATTTTTTTTTTATTACTCTACAAAATATGAAAAGCAAAGTGCCATTTTCCTGCATCCACTTAATTTATAAGAATTATTACGAGCTATATATGAATCTCATTGGCATGAATATAAAATGATCCACTGATTTGTTTAAAGTATGCCCAAATGCATAAAAAAGGGGGGAAATGAATTTTTCATAGCAAATACTATGGGCAATTTTCCTCTTAGTAAATGTTGACCATTTCATGAATATATGTTGCAACTATTTTGTGATAGCTGATGTTCTCATAATTTCAAGCAAAACATTGAAACACAATTACCTTAAATATGCACATATCAGAGAAATGTACAAACAAAAGTTCATATATTAAAAGAAATATTCACAGAAATAATTTTAGTGTATATAGTCTGAAAAAACTAAGAAAAAACAGTGCTATGCAAACTTTACAATTATACTTGTTGCAAACTAAGAGTAAGGAACTATATTGTAATACTAACTTTTGCAAGTGGAATTTGTCTTACAGGGCTGATAAAGTTGGTCCTGTTGAATTTTTCTCCTTTATGTAATATTGGAAGGTCAAGACCTTTATCCTGCTTACATATATTTGCTCTATAAATGTTAAAATCTTCTCAGAATACTATAATAAATGAAACCGAGTAAAAAACCTCAGGTTGCATTAAAGCTTTCAATCTATTCCACTTCAAATAATTACTGTTGTTTGTTATAAGAAAGTCCTTTATGCTGAGTTCATAAAGCCTGAAAAACCTTTTGCAGAAGAAGAACATCTAAGTATTATGCAGATGTCTGGGGCATAGTTCTCATAATGACCACGTGGTTGATATTTATGAAAGATATAGCAGGACATATGTGGTATATGTTGATTATTTCCCCTCATCCATGCTGTTGTGGCTCTCAGCTTTTAAACCAGGGACTTTCCCAGATAATTGGAAAAGTTTGAAACTGAATGTTCTGCATGCAAAGAAGATACTATACTAATGAGCTATGGTGTTTTTCTGATGCTCCATTAGTGTTACTACTATTACATTGTTATACTACTGCTACCACTATTCCCACTACTGCTGCTACTACTATTTCCATTGCTAAGATATAAAAACACACTCAGTTTGAGCTCAGGGTCCATGAAGTTTTCTTTGCAACAACATGAAAGTGGTTTGACTTTCACTTCTTTTGGGATTTATCCTTTCTACTACAGCTCTATTACTATTTAAATATTAATAGTAGTAGAAATAATAGTTAATAATATGAACCTTGTTTAAAACTAGCACTCTATCAATATTTTTTCTACCTAGAAAACTTGCACTTTACATTACCCCTTTATCTTAAAAAAAGCCATGGATGCAAGATATGGTGAAATCACTGGCTGAAGGAGAGGGGTCCCTGCCATGGGGAGTAAAGGGGCATTCCAGTTCAGAGTACAATTGGGAAGAGGAAATGTCTGAAATCAAACCCTTAGGTCTATGTCTGCCGTTTTGCAAGGGAAGGCAGACAATTGGCTGAGTTTCTTGTAATATAGGTGATCAATAATAAAATATCTTTTTGAGTCTATCATGAGTGGTTCTGTTGCTTTCTACTGACATAAATATAGATAATAAATTAATGCTGGGTTTCAGTTACAACAGACTCTTATAGGAACAAATGCTGAATAAATATGTTTCAGTTACTTATGGCAAATATTGTAGGTTTACACACACACCCCTCAATAAAAGTCTTTGGATTGAATATTTTTTTAAAGAAATCTAAGGAATGTCATCAAGGGGAGTTGACATCAGTCTAAGGTCATCTTCCTTACTCTTTAACAGAAACTTTCAAATTTCAAAATTATTAAAATTTCATGTAGTTTCTACATAAACCTTCAAATTTCAAAATTATTGAAATTTGGTGTGGCCTCTACACAAACTTTCAATTTCAACATTATTCTTAGAAATAATTTGAAGTAGAAATTTGAATAATTTCACCTTTTCATCTAAAATGGTTGGATGCAACCATGTTACCAATGCAATATACAGTACATGTCTCGTTCTCATCATTGAAATGGTCTTCAGTAGAAGTGTCCTTCACACAAATATGATAAAATGGAAGAAAGGGGAATGTGGTGGAGCCACTGATCATTACATTCCCGGTACTCTACCACTGTGGTCTTACCACCTATGGGTTGTTCTTGAGATTTGGAAGCCTGACTACACCAGCACAAATAAAGACTGTTTACATGTATCTGCTTTTCATTTCACTGAAATCAGAGTATGGGAGATGATAATAGCTTCAGAAAGCAGAAGATTGAACTTTATTCAATCATAAAGTTAGGACTGGTCAATGGACCCAGGTTTCTAATCTCCAAACAGTTATGATTGAAAATAGGAAGACAGACAAGGTACAGTTATTATAAATATTCAATAGAACTGTGAAAATGCATCTTCCTTCTTTAAATATTCAAGCCACACATATCTCCTTGAAGCATGTCTGCAAAGCAAAAGAACATACACCTTTTGGAATGGCTAGACACTGCTTTGCTTGGTAACAGTGGCTTTAGCTTATCTGTGGCTAAAGTGGATAGTTAGGAACAACTGGTTCCACATCAATATTTTGTTAAGGCAAAAGTCTATACCTCTCTAAAATGTTTCACAAGGCAGAGAAATGCACCATCAGAAAATTAGATGAAGCATCTCCTCAGAGAAGATTATTGTCAATCCCCAAATCCTAACAGTGATAATAGTAATAATTATTGAACTGGTTGTTGCATTGTTCATAGGTTTGTTTTGTATAATTTTGGTTTTATAAGTCATATTTCCCCAACTCTGTGGTCTCACCTCAAAACCCCCAAAACTTTAACCTTGGATTGTCTACTGGTGACCTCACCCCATTCCTAAGAGGTCTGTAAGGGACGTGCATAAGAGCACCAGCATGCCTACCGTCCCTGTCCTAATGTTCCCTTTAACTGTACTCATTTTATGTATTCAATTCATCTTATACTTATATATATTATCTAATATGTACCCAACAAAATAAATAAATAAAATAAATAAATAAACTTAGTGGGAAAAATGAATACAAAATATTTACATCACTTGAGTTTGTATTACAGTTGACAGGGAACTTTATACTGTGGAATTCAATAGAAGATTCATCTGCAATTGTATAACATTTTTTACCTGGGAATGAGATAAATAAGCATACAATTATCTGGGAATGGGACTTGCTTCTGGGCAGATAAGCATAGGATTACAGCAATGACAATTTAGTATGCCAAGACAGAACTCTGCAAGTGAACATTTTGGAACTGAAAGGAATCAGATGTCCTTGATCTCCTTTGGCCCTCTTGCCTATATTGGTCAGACTTTCATAAATCATATTTTGCTATTTATCTCAAACTTAATGTTGTTATGAACCAAGTGATATTCCATTTTTTTTAGCTTAAACTGCAGTGACAAAGCACCTTTGTACCTTATTTGTTCCTTTTGTCAAAAGAATGAAGTTATTCCCCTTTCTTTCCTTCTTTGTTTACAGAGGGTTTCTAATTCTTTTTTTTTGGGGGGGGGGGATATCAAGATACATTAGATATATTGCAGTGATGGCAAATCTTTTCGGCACCGAGTGCCCAAACTGGAACGCGTGTGCATGTGCATGTATGTGTGCATGCCAGAGCATCGGAAACCCGAAGACCAGCTGGCCAGCGCACACATGCCTGTTTTTTGGCCATTTTCAGGCCGGGGTTTTGGCCATTTTCAGGCTGGTTTTCGGGCCATTTTCAGGCTGTTTTCCAGGCCGTTTTCAGGCCGTTTTCGGGCCATTTTTCAGGCCCAAAACAGCCCAAAGAACGGCCTGAAAATGGGTCTGAAAACGGCCTGAAAAACAGCCTGGAAAAGGCCCAGAAATTGCCCCCAAATGGCCTGGGTTTTGGTCATTTTCAGGCCATTTTCCAGTGCTCCAGTGTCCATGAAGTCCAGCTGGCCAGCATGAAACCAGAAGAGCAGCTGGCAATGGTGCACATGCCCACAGAGTGGGCTCTGCATACCACCTCTGGCACATCTGCCATAGATTCACCATCACGGACATATTTTGTCTAATAAAATCAAGCAGATACCAGAATAAGATTATTTTCTCTGTGCATCCAATGCCTCTAAAATATAAAAACATTTAATGATGACTATCACAGCGGATACCACTTCCAAGGGAGGAAGGTGCATAGGTTAAGAGTAGAATTAAGAAGACTCTATTTTGTTGTTTTGTTTGCTCCAAATTGATTTTTTTCAACTTTGCCAGTCTCCTGTATTAATAGTCGATTGCTAGTGGATCTTGTGCCCGATCCTATATAATTTTATAGATGTCAAGGAAATAAAATAAAAAGCAAAGGCAAGATTCAAAAGAATCTTGCCTTTGATCATCTTTGAAAATCAGAGGATAAGTAAATTGCATTTCCACACAGCCTGAAAAGCCACAGTTAAATACAGACAAATGAAATAATAAATGTGTGTATGTAAACTTCTGTATATGTAAGAAGATGTTTGGATTCTGACATAAAGGACAACATTTAGAAGGCATGGCACTTCAACATGTACTTTCCATTGATGCCTAATCTCTTCTTGTCCTTCAAGAAACATCTTTAAGTAAAATAACTATTCTTGGCCAATTTAGCACGTCTGGTATTAAATCTTCAGAAAAAAATGTGTATGTTATTGAGTGATTTTTTTTTCTAAGCATCATATTGATTTTTGTAGTGGAAGGAAAGAATTCCCAGATGTTAGCTTTTCAAGTCACTGACATTTCAGAGCTTTTTGGGGGAAATGTTCACAGCTCTCTATCGAGTAAAGCTAGTGAAAATGCTCTCATATGTATATGAAAGGAAAACTGTGTCAATAATAATGTTACTTCTGCTCATATTTCTAATATTCTCATGCTAAGATCCATTAACAATATATCAATGCAGCAATCCAGAAAATCTTTATATAATGTCTATGTCAGATAAATACATTAGATACATATATTTCAGTAAATACATCTATACATTTGCTTTCTGTTCTTTATTTGCTTTCCCTTTAAATGATTTGCTTTCCTTATACGTGAAGAAATCTATTTCTAAGATCTGTTAAGCTGAGAAAGAAATTAACAGGCCCAAATTTAGCCAATAAGTAGCTAGGAGTGGACTTGGACCTTGGTTTCCCCAATCATAGGCACTACTGTATACCACAATTGTTTTATCATGTAAGCTTTATGACCTTACTTGAACTTGTATTCTACCACCTAAAACATTGGTCTCTTCCAGCACTAGAAGGGAGATTTTTTTCATTAATCAACCAAATATGTAGCTATAGTAGATGACTTATGTGGATATGGATGAATTATTTTCAGGAGACCACTTTGACTCCTTTCTCTTTTTCCTGGCAGCAGGTAGAATTTCACTATTTGGATATTTACTGTACATACCTTATATACTTGAATATAAGCCCCTCTGCAGATAAGCCAACCATCAATTTTTTAAATCCAAATATCACAAAGAAGTGCTCCCTTCAACCACCCACATTTTTCATGGTACTTTGATTAAGTATTCAAGGGTCTGTTTATCTGCAGATGGGCTTATCTGTAAATTCTTCTGGGAAATATGGGTAATTTTAACAAGTATTGCCATATATACTTGCAGATAAGCCCAACCACAGATAATTCAAGCCTAATTCCTAATTCTGGATTTACCCACAAATATTAACACAAGAAATATGTGTTATTTCTTTTTCCTGAGGGAAGACATTTTGTAATTTTACAATGGCATCTATTCAGCTAGGCATTTTGAGGTCTTTACAATAATCTATATCTTCTTCATATCTTAGATGCCTTATGATCCAGCAAATGTTTTCAGACCTATTAATATGTCAAGTCTTAGACCAGAAATCTACTGAAATGCTACAGCACCTCCCCAGCCCCAAACACCATTTCCAGGAAGTTTGTAACTTACAATTCATCAAGAATCTAGATTCCATTTTAATAGAGTTCATGATTTTTCAAAGATGGTCCACTTCATTCTCGCTTTTGTCCTTCCCTTCATTGTTGATACAGCCCTATTGTTTTTGATAGTATGGAAATTTGAAACTGTGGAAATAATTAGATCATCCAGAAAGCCACATTTTTCTAGACCACTTGATTTCTGACATGCTTATAATTTATAGCTGATTTCTTATAGGTA
This sequence comes from Pantherophis guttatus, assembly GCF_059756535.1. NCBI lineage: Eukaryota > Metazoa > Chordata > Lepidosauria > Squamata > Colubridae > Pantherophis > Pantherophis guttatus. The sequence continues at coordinate 311,371,724 of NC_142063.1, read as the reverse complement.
CGATGTCAACCATTGGACAAGTTCTACCTGGTCTCAATTCCATCATCCACCACTGGGCATGGAAACCTAGAAGATGAATGTCACTTGGAGGCTTTCATCTTTGGTTTGTCAACTCACAACAAGAACATTGGCTGGATTGTTTTTTCCCGTGAGAAAGATTCAGACCACACCTCCATTCAACTGTCATCCTTTGAGGCCTTCTATGATTATCACCTTTTCATTTTTTTTCCTTAATGTTTTTCAGCTATTGATTCTTAGAGGGCTTCCACTTTTTTCAGAAGCTCCAAGAACCTCCAGGAAGCTCAGCATTTTCTTCATGAAATACTGGATTACATCAAAACCCAACATAAGCACTCTGATAGGCAAAACCATCCTTCTCTATCACTGTCAAAGGTTGCAACTGAATTTCTATAAAATATCTCCCCTCTATACACTCATATAAGAAACTGTATGTCAGGTTCATTGGATCATTCTTTTTAGTAGCACAATTCATTCCATGACTTTCGCTTGCTGAAATTTTAAAGATACACTTATTTTCTTACAATTCCCTACTGGTACAAGAACACCTTTATCACAACATAGGTCTTGGTTGAATAAAGATCCACAGCAATGCTAATTCAGTAAGCAAAATTTACTTAGTACATAAGTTTTTAAGCTGAAACTTTGAACTACACAAACTGGAATGTCTTGTAAAAAATGAGCAAAACACTGATACTGAACCAGTTATCTTGAACTTATTTTTCTTGTGTCCTTTGGAAGATAATGACTACATCTCCTATCATTTCTTGTGCTGGCTTGTGATGGTAGGAACTATAGTAAAATGTATAGAGCCAGTTATGCTAGTTATATTAAAATGTTGATGTGTTTGCATTTCCTGAGGGGTAAGAATATTGGAATTTTTTTTAAAAAAAAGTCAGAATTGGTTGGTTGGTTGATTGGCTGGCTGGCTGGTTGGTTGGTTATGTGCCATTAGGTTTTTGTTGACTGTTAGCAGACACAAAGATGGACCATTTCCAGGATGATTTGTTCCCAACCTGGATCTTCATGTTTTTCAGTGATGCTTCCTTTGCCTCAATCAAGTCCATCCTTCTTTTTCCTTCCATTTTCCCCAGCATTATGGATTTCTAAAGGGAGCTGGATGTTTGCAGATAATGACAACAGACTTACATATTTGCAGGTAATGACAACATACTAAAATATGATAATTTGACCCTGGTCATTTGTGCCTTGAATGAGAACCCTGAATTAATTTATTCCATGTTCCATTTGTTTCTGCTTTGGCCTTCATGTTATTTTCTGGATTCATCTTTCTGGCATCCACATTCAAAGAAATCAATACTTTTTAAAAACTTTTCTTCAAAGTCTAACTTTCACTTTTATAGAGAACCACAAGGAAAATCATTGCCTGCGTGATTCTAATCTATGTATATCCATGTCATAGCATCTGAATATCATTTCCAAGGCTTTCGTTGCTACCATATCAAAGTAGTCCTCGACTTACAAGCATTTGTTTAAGTGACTGTTCTGTGTTACAATAACACTGAAGAAAGTGACTTATGACTGGTCCTTGCACTTATGACCATCATAACATCTCCATAGTCACATGATCAAAATTTTGGTGCTTAGTAAACAACATATATTTATGGTGGTATATTTATGATGGTTGCAATATCCCAGGGTCATGTAATCACTGACACATCTCTCTGAAGGAGATGGGTGATTAAAAAGCTTAACAAACAAACAAACAAACAACCATTTTTATCTTCCAAGCCAGCTTCTAATGAACAAAGTCAATGTGGGAATCCAGATGAGTTTAATAACCACATGATTCACTTAACAATTACAGTGATTTGATTAACAGCCATGGCAAAAAAAACAACCACCTTATTTAGCAATGTAAATTCTGGTCCTAACCATGGTTATAAATTGAGGACTACCTGTAATCTGTGGCTATTACTTGACTTTACTGTTATAGTTGATCTTAGCAATAGCAATAGCAATAGCACTTAGACTTATATACTGCTTCACAGTGCTTTTACAGTGTAAAAGCTACCTTTACTACCTCTCTAGGCAGTTTACAGAGTCAGCATATTGCCCCCAACAATCTGGGTCCTCATTTTACCCACCTCGGAAGGATGGAAAGCTGAGTCAACCTTGAGCGGGTGAGCTTTGAATGGCTGAACTGCAGCTAACAGTCAGCTGAAGTAGCCTGCAGTACTGCACTCTAACCACTGCGCCACTTCGGCTCCTAAAAGACAGAAGCTACCTACCTTTTCAGTATCTTCATTGTCACATTTAAGTCTGTTGTCATTACCTGTTGTCATTAATTTGGTCTTCTTTATAATTAGTCTGAGTCCCAGTTTTTACTCTCCTTTATGTTTAGCTCCCAGATTGTTTTCATTTTTAACTATCAGAGAAATGATCAGGGAAACTTAGTTTTTAGGGAAATTATCAGCACAGTTTATTGTCTGTGCTTCCAGTTTATTGACTGATACTTCTTCCTGGAAATTTTAAAACCATGGTCATTTTCTTCCAATCCACCCTCTCTTCATATATAGTCAGCATATAGATTGAATAAACAAGAAGAGACTAAATAGCTTTGGCTTCATTCTTTGCTGACCTGGAGTTAGTGTATTTCTTCATGTTCCATTCAGACTGTGGTTTCCTGTTTTGTTTGGTTTCACATGAAAACAATGAGCTATTCTGGAGTTCTCATTTTCTTAATAATTTTCCACAGCCTGAAATGTTAACACAAAAAGTTTATGTGACTAATGAAACACATTCCTCTTGGTGTTCTTAGCTTTCTCAATCATCCAGCAAAGAGAGGTCTCTTTGTCCTTGGCCTTTTGCAACATCTGGCAACTTCCTTTCCATAGAGGACTCCAATCTGCATTAGATGATCTTAGCATTATTTTGCTAGTATATGAAATTAAAGATATTGTATCATGGTTTATATACTCTGATAACAGTCATTTTTTTGGGAATGGTATGGAGATTGATTTGAGATTGTGCCTTCTGACTTTCTGTGATAGTTTGGTTAGGACCATTACTCATTTTTCAGTCATATTTCTGTAGATATTCCATCAATTCTTGTAGCCTTCTGATTTTGCAATGTTTCAGCCCTTCAGGCTGGTTCGTACCATGTGATCAATGGCAGATAACACAGTATTTTACTATAAAACTATAGTAACAGAATCTTGCAAACCTGAATTTGAATGTTGATATCTCTATTGTACAGAATTTCAGTATATTCCTTCCATCTTTGCTTTGGATCATTTATTGTGTATTCATTGACATTCTTTAGCACAACAATTAGAAATTCAGAGTTGGAAGGGACCTTGGAGGTCATCTAGTGCAACTTCCTCCTATACAATTTCAGACAAGTGATTGTCCAGTCTTTTCTTAAAAGCCACCAGTGACGGGACACCCACAACTTCTGGAGATAAGGCATTCCACTGGTTAATTGTTCTCACCATTAGGAAATTTCTCCTTAGTTCTAGGTTGCTTCTCACTTTTATTAGTTTCCATCCATTGTTTCTTGTCTTGCCTTCTGGTGCTATGGAAAATAGGTTGACCCCCTCTACTCTGTGGCAGCCCCTTAAATATTGGAACACTCTTATCATGTCTTCTCTAGTCCTTCTTTTCACTAGACTAGACATACCCCATTCCGGCAACCATTCTTCATAGGTTTTAGGCTCCAGTCCCTTATCATCCTTGTTGCTTTTCTCTGCATTTTTTCCAGTGTCACAGCATCTTTTTTTATATTGTTAGATAAGTCCTAGTGTTCAAGTCTGTCAAGATTCCTCCGAGTTGTTGGCCAGTGTCTGAATCGATTTACTACTGGTCCGCTGGCTGTGCACGCACCAAATGTGAGGTGCGTGCACGGGCGCAGTGCACGCCAAAAGGAGGCATGGGGTAAGTAGAACAACATGTGGGGGGGGAATTAGCTGTGGCGCGCAATCTTTTTTTTTTTACTTTTAAAAGCATTTTTTTTACAACCTATTCAGCCAAATAGGTTGTAAAAAAAAATGCTTTTAGAAGTAAAAAAAAAAAAAAGGCTCTGATGATCCCTTGGCTCAGCTGGGATCGTCAGAGCCTTTTTTTTTTTTTTAATCCTTTTAAAAGCATTTTTTAAAAGAAACTGCAAGCAGGCTACCGGGTGATTGGGTGTACATGGGCAGGGGGAGGGGGCTGGGATTTTTGCTTCCGGTTCTCCAAACCACCCGCTGCCATCACTATCGGATCAGCCAATCCGGTCCGAACCGGGAGCATTTCATCCCTGGTGTTGGCTACTCTTGCTAGTTTACTGTCATCTGAAAATCTGATGAGTTCCCCTTCTATTCCCTCATCTAAATCATTTATAAAGATATCAAAGAGTACTGGCCCTAAAGCTTCATAATGTTTAGCTTGAAAATGTTGGATAGAAATTGGTTGACTTTGTTTTTCTGTTTTAATTTCACTTGGAAGTTACACATGAGCATTTGATGATCTGTTCCACAGACACTTATAACTGAGCTCTCCCACCTCTCTATGCCAATAACATAGACACTTTTACTTCTGTGTCCTCCATTATGTGTATATTGGCATTATTTTGCTTGTTTGAATAATATATTAGTAATTAAGAAATCATTGGATGGCAGAAATCTCTGCTAATTCTCCTACTTCATTTTTGTTTCCTAGGCTATATACAATTAGTCCTCAATATGCAATCATTCATTTAGTGACCATTTGAAGTTACAATGGCACTGGGAAAAAAAGTGACTTATGATCAGTTTTTACATTTATAATCATTGCAGCATCCCAATGACCATGTGATCAGAATTCTGGATCTTGGCAACTGGCATGTATTTATGATAGTTGCACTGTCCTGGGATCATAGGAACACCATTTATAACCTTCCTAGCTGGCTTCTGACAAGCAAAGTCAATGGGAAGCCAGACTCCCTTAACAATCACACAATTTACTTAACAACTGTGGCAAAAAAAGGTCATAAAGTTTAAAGGCCATAATTCTGCTACATAAAAGGCCATCACTCTGCTAAACAAATAATTCCCTCAACACTGTCAAAGTATTTACTAAGTCTGCACTACAATTAATCTTCTCATCGTTCCTATCACCCATCTCCTTCCACTTATGACTGTATGTCTGTAACTTTGTTGCTTGTATCCTTACGATTTATATTGATATTGAGTGTTTCCTGATTGCTTATTTGTACCCTATGACTATCATTAAGTGTTGTACCTTATGATTCTTGATGAACATTTCTTTTCTTTTATGTACACTGAGAGCGTATGCACCAAGATGAATTCCTTGTGTGTCCAATCACACTTGGCCAATAAAAAATTCTATTCTATTCTATTCTATTCTATTCTATTCTATTCTAAAATGGGGTAGAACTCACTTTACTGCCTTGCTTAGCTATGGAAATTTGAGCACAATTGTGGTTATAAGTCAAAGACTACCTGTATTCCACATATAATTTTCTCCTTACTATTTCCATCTTTGCCATTTCTGCCTCCAACCACAAGCAACATAGGTTGCTTACATGTAATATCAATTTGAGATTGAAATTAGTGAACTTCCTCTGTGTCTGCATCAATGGTTGAAGCATGAACTTGGATAACTGTCATATTAAAGGGTTGTCCACAACATTTAAATGATAGTATTCTGTCATAGACTGCACTGTACCCAAGCATTATTTTTTACTATATCCTTCCTGATTATATAAGCAACACTGTTTCTTCTTTAATTTTTGTGTCCCAAGTAATAAATAGCATGATCTTCTGACTGAAAGTCTATTCCAATTTGCTAATGTCTAAAATGTCAATGTGTAGTCAATTAATTTCATCTTTCACTGTTCTGAGCCGGCCTTGTTTATGCTTCTTTCATTCCATGTTTCTACTGTCTTTCTGTCTTTGTAGCTTTGGATTTTGTTTTATAAGTTGCAACATCAGCAACTAGCTATCTCGAAGGTTTTAATCTAGTAGTATTTTAAATACTCTGAAAGATCTTCACTTCTTCCTCTGTAGCATGTTCATTGCCATCTGACCCAGAGCTGGCATTCAGCAGGTTCTGACCAGTTCTGGAGAACCGATAGCGGAAATTTTGAGTAGTTTGGAGAACCAGTAAATACCACCTTTGACTGGCCCTGCCCCCATCTATTCTCTGCCTCCCGAGTCCCAGCTGATCGGGAGGAAATGGGGATTTTGCAGTAACCTTCCCCTGGAGTGGGGAGGGAATGGAGATTTTACAGTATCCTTCCCCTGCCCACCAAGTCAAGCCCACCAAGCCATGCCCACAGAACTGGTAGTAAAAATTTTTGAATCCCACCACTGAACTGACCTGAAGGGCTGATCATCTAGTCCAGGGGTCAGCAACCTGTGGCTCTGGAGCTGCATGTGGCTCTTTCACCCCTCTGCTGCGGCTCCCTCCACTCAAAATATGCATCACAACTGCCAATGTGCGACACCCGCCGGCATGCGATTTATTGAGCTTTTCAACCCCTGGTAGGCCAACCATGGATAAATCCAGGAAAAGTTTCAGAAGAAAACAGAACATTTAATTCAGCTACATATGCTAGTTTTGTGGCCGCTCAAGAAATAGTCAGGCACATGAAGGGTTTTGTGGCTCCCGGAGTTTTTTTTTTCTGTAGGAAATGGGTCCAAATGGCTCTTTGAGTGTTTAAGGTTGCAGACCCCTGCTGTAGTCTATATCATCAATCTTTTTTTTCTATCCATGTTGGATTTTTTGGGGGGGTGGGAGATAGGAGTGGCTTATCTTTGCCTTCTCCTGCACAATATGAAATGCTGCATTTGCTGTTGCTGTTGAATTGTTCATCCAGCTCCAGTATCTTTATATATCACTGCCTGCCTAATATATAAATTGGGCATTTAAGATGATATTCACACATATACTCCCAGAGTTCTTTGCTCCTGATTCTACAATCACTTCCCTTAGCACAATGAGACAATATAGTATACATGATCTGAAGATTTGAAATATTTGGTGGGGTTTAATATGCTTAAAAAATATTAAATGTATTTAATTATTTGATTCACCAGTACAAATTTCACTTTTTAACTACAGGAAAATAGGCCCATTTCCTTATACTAACTTGTTCAAGATCAGGAATGCACTCTGGATATATCTTAAATTGGTCACTGGAATCAAGTAGCTAATATGTCACATATGAAAAAAATCCAAATGATCAAATAGATGGCAAAAAAGAGATACAGTGCACTCTATTTCAGTGCTACTATCTAATTGTCCTTTATATTTTCACAAACTATACCTAAAGTAATCATAATCCAATAACAGTATCCATGCTTAGAGTGCCTAATAGTGTTGCAAGACTGAAAGGGAGGCATTGTGGCATGCGGTAGTAGTAGTGGAGGAATATGTTAAATAAATTGAAAGTGGGTATCTTTTTCAAATACACAAACTATCATGTGATATGTTTGCATGTGTCATCCAGAAAATAATATAACTCACAGAATAGCCCAAAGCACGTATTTCAGCAGAGAGAAGCTCCCTCAAGATGAGCTCCAGCCAAAAGTTCAGATCTCTGGTCCCAGTGACTGACCCAGATTTGATCTTTCATAATTATCCTGGGACACATATATTTGCCTTCATTTGTAATAAAAACACTGTTTTTTTTTTTCAAGAAAGCATAAAGAAGGAAACTGCTTTTTTTTCATAATCAACCCTTTACACACATGAACTATATTAATCTGTGAAAAATAATTCCAACAAAGAATAATTAGTTGGTGCCTTTTGATAATCAATGCTCATAATGCCTGCATCAATTACCTGTATGTTATTTATTTTCCTTTCTTTTCTTTTCTTTCTTTCTTTTTTCTTTTTTGCAAATATGCTTAAATACAAAGCTTAACTTCAAAATCCTATAGACTGATAGCAGATGTGTGTCTCAGAATAGCCATATTAAAGCAAAGTGCAATTCCATGGAATGTAAGAATTAAAAAATGAGCTGGAAAAAATAATCATAATATTTTTTAAAAATTGAGAAAAAAATAGTCACAGTATTCCTTTCTCTTCCTTTGGGACAAAGGAACAACAGTTGTCTTAAAAGAGTCTAGAGAACTGGTCTGTGGACTTTCTCAGGAAGGAATTTCCAAAGAACACACTCTTTAAAGCATAGCTCTGACTACTTTTTCTATTCACTTCAGTGCACTTTCAAATTCTAAGAAACTGTCAAGTTGTAAAGTGCATCACTGACCTGTGGTAATCAGTACTGAAGATGCAGTTCTGAATCATCTTGCCAACAATCGCTCAGTTAATATCATTTCTTTAATACTAACCATCAGGTTGGAAGAGCTGACTACATTCAAATTAACATGTATGTTGTGAGGCAGTGCTTATTCCTATTCTATTTGCTATTAAGCAGGGCCAATAGCAGCTGATATCTCCAAAAGACAGGGTTTCCCCGCCCCCCTCCAATCCATTCTATCTTATTCTCCATAGGTTTCACCCAGTCACCTACCAGAATCCTGATAACTAGCTTCCACCCCCTCTCCTTCTGCATAAGTGCATATGTAACTTATATCCATATGGAAGGAGAAGGAGAAAATCTTAAAGCAAATGTGCAGGTTCACCCTCAGGCAAACTAACTGATATCAAGAGAAGAAAAACCACAGTTTGTATTTATTTCTATTTCATCATACTACCTAACCCCCATCACAAATTAAAAACTAAAACTTTTATCCAATATCATAAAAATGACTAATGGGAAGGGACTAATTAAAGAAATCATGTGTCCCCTTGATGGAAGGAGTCTTTTTTCCCATCTCTCCATGAAACATTAGTATGGTCTATGAAATACCATCCCATAAACCAAGGGATTGCATCTTAAAGATATTTTTAAAAAAACATGGAAAAGGGGGTATCTTGTTATCATTTGCATTGTTTTTTTTACATGTATTGTTATATATAATTTACTACCTCTGATGAAGTAGTTTCATGTATTCTGAAAAGATATGACCCTGCATTTGTTCTTCTCTTTGCCAATTAGATTATTCTTTCATTTCCTCTATAGAATGAGAGCTTGCTTTTACAAATACAGAATGAAGATTTGCTGCTGAAAGCAGAATTGCCCTGGGAAAGGCATAATTATAGGACTGTACATTTGGAGTCTTCGGTTATAGGTTCAGTGTCCCTTGAAACAGATGGATAAGCAGGTGTGGTGTCATTGCCATAGCTGTATAACAGATGGTCATTCAGTACACACAGAGCAAGGCAGTACCCATTGGTCATATAAATGATGCATATTAAAAAGAAGTGCATGGTGGCCTTGAATTCCAGCTCCCAAATCTCTGGAGTCAGTGATGATTCTAGCAGAAATGTGTGAAAGAATCAAGATGGCCACTGGTATTCCAACCAGATGTTTCTAGAAAATATTCTACTTTACTCTCAAATTTGTCTCCTGCTCTTGAGGATTGTTGGAGAAATCAATGTAACATATTATTTGAAGATAGTTTTGGTTTGCTCTTCAAGCCTTTACAGCAGATGCCATCACTGTAACATTGGGAGAATATCAGCAAACATTTGTTCAGGGATAATTTGGGGGCACATGTAGTGACTTGCTAAACAGATTAGCAGTGACTAGCTTATAAAAATAATTTTCCCAATGAGAAATCCGAAACAGAATTATTTTTGCTGGCAGAACTGTAATGATGAGTACTTTTTCATTTATAAGATTTTTTTTCTTTGTATAGTCATTCTAGCCTGAGATGCAGTAACTGTGGGATCAACCCTTTGCTCCATCAAATAGGACCATACCTGCTTTACAATATTCCACATGCCAGGATCGAGCCCAGAGATAAGACAGTGAGATCTAATCAAGTCCAATCCTAGATTTGTTCTAAGTCTTGCTATGTTTATCCTTATTACTGTTAACTGTGCAGTAATGAAATCTAGAAAAACTCAGCAAATTTATATAAAAAAGAAAATTTAAAAATATATAAGAAGGGATCTGAACTTGTTGGTTGATCTCTAAACACTTGACACTTGACATTAACTACTAATCATCTTTATTTTTAGTATCTCTAATTATTTACTCATTATGGCTTGTAGCTATGTGGCTGGGGGTCAAGCAGGATATAAATGTAATAAATTAACCTCCTGAACTTCCTCAGTCCACTTAAAAACTGTAAAATTGAAGTGAGGCATAGGAAACTTGAATTTCATCAAATTTCTCCAGAGAAATAAGAATTTCTTCAATAGTTTCTAAAGGATAGTGCTCACCATTAGCAAAGGTACATGACAATTCATCTTCTTAAGATGTTTTGATTTTTGCCATGCAGCAAATAAATATCCTGACAAGCATTTTACAACCAGGATGTATCGTTCTGGGTCACACAGGGGAAAGAAAGGACAACTGCTACAAAAATAGAGAATAGACAGCAGAAGAACAAAAAATAAAAAAAATTTAAAAAAAATCTGCAAAACGGTCTTGTTAACATCACACATTTTCTAAATATCCTCAGAAAAACTTTAGCTCAACTCTGTTTGTTACATTTTGACCATTTTGTCAAAGGAAAGAGCTAATGAGATAGCCAGAGATATAATTGCCTAAGCCTTGCAAAAGCAATGTCAAGGAATATAGAGCCTTGGTGGCGCAGCAGACTAAAGCACTATTAAGTAACACCAGCTGCCTACAATTACTGCAAGTTCAAATCTTACCAGGCTCAAGATTGACTCAGCCTTCCATCCTTTCGAGGTAGGTAAAATGAGGACCCGGTTTGTGGGGGCAATAAAATGACTTTGTATAAAAAAGAACACCATTTAGGGGGCCCCCGAAAGCCCTACTAAGCAGGTATATACAAAAGTATGAAGCCTATTGCTTAAAGCATCGTAAGCCGCCCTGAGTCTCCGGAGAAGGGTGGAATATAAATCAAACCAATAATAAATAAATAAAATAAGTGCAGTCTGCCGGGTGCTGAAGACATAGATTGGCCTCTGGGGTTCTAGGTCTGAAGTTCAGTTTGTAAACCCAAGCATCTCCCAATATTTATTCTCTACTCATCTCCATGCATGTGCTCTTTTTCTTTTAAGGATCACTGTGCCCACTCTGTGCCCTCTACAAGATGGCATTGCAGCATTTTTTGACCTAAAAAGATGGGGGGGGGATGAGACAGAAACTAAATGTAAATTAATTAAAATTTAATTACCCTTAATACTTTACTCTGTTATTATCAAAAGCAAAATATTATGGCAAGTTCGTCAGAAGCTGCATCTAAACTCTAGAGATTGCAGTTTATTGGATTATATCTTCCAATTGGTAGGGGCTGATACAGGATCTTTGTCATCCTGTTCTTACATATTGAAACGGGAAAAGCCTGAGGCCTCCCCCTTCTTTCAGCAAATCCATTTGAGTTTGTAGGGTGAGGAAGGAAAGCCACAATGCAAGTGGTTTACCCATGGGAAAGCTGTTTTTATGCACACATCCTTCATTCAAAAGGCTTTATTTACATAAATAGTTGATATGCACATAACCAGACAGCTAAAGCAGGAAACTGTGAGTTCTAGTCCCACCTTAAGTATGAAAGCCAGCTGGGTGATCTTGGGCCAGTCACTGTGTCTCAGCCCAACTCACCTCATGGCGTTATTGTTGTGGGGAAAATAGGAGGAAGGAGTTTCAGATATGTTCACCACCTTGACTTATTTATAAAAATAATTAAGACAGGATACAAATAAATAAGTACATACATACCTATATAGACACCAGTAATAGAATCTAAATAATATTGCACACTTTTTCAGAATAAATTAAAATCTGCTCTTTCTCTCCTAAAATACTAATTTAATTTTATTCATGGGAGCCTAATTGAGCATTGGCCTTACTGTCTAAGGATAGTAGAAGCTGAACTAATATATTCAGGGGGAGTTAGAGTTGGTCATATTGTCTTACCAATGATTTATATAACTCTAACTAGGGCTGTTCTTGGCTTGGGTGATAACTCAAAGAAGATTTTACCTCAACGTAAGTCTATGCTCTGGGAAAACAAAGTACCAATAAAGCCTTAGAGATTTCAGTGCAAAACATTACAAACTGGGATCAGTCTCAGTATGTAATTTCAGCACCCTGTTTCAGTTTAACTGAGGGCTTAAGAAGACTCAATAATTAGATGATTCTTTAGTTTCACAACTTTTTGTTCTTTTGTTTAAAGAGATCCTAACCCATTCAAAAGTCTAACATTCCTACATGGCTAAGTCATCATAGACATGATGGCAGAATCTGAATATTCAGATGAAGGAAGTTTTCAGATAGCAGGAAGGTATAAAAAGGGATGCTAATGGTTGGCAGGCATTTGGCAAGTAATAAGTTAGTAATTTTCAAGAACAACCCCCCCCCCTTATGCCTGAAGAAAAAAGTTTTCGATCAGTGTGTGCTACCTATTCTAACATATGCCAGCAAAACATAGACATTAACCTCACAATCAATACAAAAGCTACGAGTGGTGCAAAGAGCCATGCAAAGATACATGCTCAGCATTACAAGACAAGATAGAAAGACCTGCACATGAATTAGAGAGCAAAATATACAATGTCATCAAAAGAGTAAAATAATCGAAAAGGAAATGGGCTGGTCACATAGCAAGAAGAACTGATGGCAGGTTGACTAAGGCAGTCATAGAATGGATTCCACTTGATAAAAAGTGTCCACAAAAGAGGCCTAAAACAAGATGGAGCAGCAATATCAGCAAATATTGTGGGCCCAATTAGCAAAAGAAAACTCAAGACCATATTGGTTGCACGCATGCAGAAGAGGCATTCATCCAGCAGTGGATAAACAATGGCTAGAATGATAGTTATGAAGAGCCTCCCAAATTAGGTTTAAGTCCCAAATTAAGACTGCCATATCTGGACTGCAAAATCTACACAACCATTAGGTGGGAGCACAGAATTTGAGTTTTCAGTAGCTCTTTATTTCCACCTAAAAGTTGTTTTGCAGCCCAGTTGTTTTGTAGTAGCTATGGATAAATTGGGGATGGTTACATTCTGAGTCTTTAATAGAATCCTTTTGTGCTCCTGACACTGGAGATATGACTAGATCCATGATATTAATTTTCAGAAAAGTTGAGCTTTTAGCCTCTTATTGGTATATTTATTACACATGATCCAGCTTTCCCTCCCTCCCTTTTCCCCTTTCTGACTATTAAAATAGTAACACCATCTTTGCCAATGCATTAAGCATTTTCAGAGAACTTTCTTTTCTTTGCTTCAGATTGTCTATTTGCAATTTCATGGAGCATGAAATGATTGAATTGAAAGAAGTTATTTTTCTTCCTCTTTGTTCTATTCCAAACTTTTACTCTGCCATGTCTTTCCTCATAAATGTTGTTTTTAAACCAAATATTCTTATGAAAATAATTATCTATTATCTTCATCATTTGTTTATACTTTTTCCTCTCCCTTTTCCTGTTCTGTTGCAAGATGGCACTGGATAAAATTAGCTTTTATTAAGGTTAATTGTACAATAGTTGTCTTATTTACGTTATTGATTTACTCAGTCAACAATCTTTCTTGATTATAGAAAGTAACAGTTCTGCTCTGTTCTGAATTATCAGGCCAAATTGGGGTTTTCTGTATTATTTTAAATGTCACAATTGAAGGAGGACATCATCAAATTCTAGCACCATCAAGAAAGAATGAATAATACGTTGAGTTGGCTGTAGACCAAGTCCTGTAAAGAATGGTGGAAACAGCTCAGTTGATTTAAATTGGGGAAAAGAAGATTAAGGAGAAAGATTTAAATAATCTGAATAGCTGACATGCAGATGATGAAGCAGACTTGTTCTCTATTGTTTTAATGGGCATGACTTGAACCATTAGGCAGAAATATCAGACAGGCAGATTTTTCTTGGTTTGAGCATTAAACAACACTTGATGGAGCTGATCAACTTATTAACTGGAAAAATGCTGATAGCCCTGGAAACAAAAATGACTTATGGGCTTGTTTTTTACTGGACCTATTTTGAAGCAATTTGGATAGCCATCTATCAGATATGTTGTAAAATGTGCACATTTTTGCATCTTTCTTTATAAATAAACAGAAATTGCTTAAATAAAAGTGTATACCTATAAAAGTGTATACATACATATTTCCTGGAACCATCACTACCAGTGTCCCAAAGGTGCTTTTTCAGGAGGCAACTGGGCTTTCTTGTTTTTTCTTTTGAAAAAACTTTGATTCCAAGAAGCTTCTTCAGCTCTGACAGGATAGTATGGATCAATATGGTCCTGTAATTGTTTTTCTTCATGACCCAGCATGTTTTACCAGGATTTCTCTTATCTTCATAAACTTTTACTTGAGAATAGGATGGTTGTCTTTGTGTCTATATGCATGCATATGCACCCTTAAATCAGTCTTTTTCTCTTGGAGATTGCTTGGGCAAGTCCATGAAGTTTCTCAGCAATATTTTTGGAGGTAGTTTGCCATTGCTCTCTTCCTAGTCCTGGGAGAGAGTGACTGGCCCATTCATTTAGTTGACTTTGTGCCTAAGGGACAACTAGCATTCACAGTGTCCAATTTCTAGCATGTTGTTTTTAATTAATTAACTCCAATTTGTGATTCATAGTTTTAACACTTTTATACTAATGACCAAAAAATGTAGAAACTATGTAGAGTAGAAACTATGGGAACAATGAATGCATTTAAATCATTTGCTGATGAAACAAATCTTACAGCAGTTATAAATGTGTAAAGTGAAACTTCCTTTGTTTTGAAACATTTAAGTATAAATTGGTCTACAATCTGTTTGTTGGAGATATTATAACTAGTTAAAAGATATATAGTAGATTTTTGCATTGATCTAGAAGTTGGACTAGATGGCCTCTAAGTTCCCTTTAATCTGCAGGGAGGCGGAACAGACCGGATGGTTCTGCCCCAGGCACCTGATGGATCCTGATAGATTCCAGACGGAGCTTGGGCCACTTCCTGAGGCGCTGACTCATGGCTCAGCTGAGGAGCTGGTGGCCGCCTGGGATAGGGCGGCCGCTGACGCTTTGGACCGAGTCGTGCCTTTGCGGCCTCTGACCTGTCACCAAGTCTACCTGGTCCCTTGATTCTCCGAGGAGCTGAGGGGGATGAAACACCAGAAAAGACGCCTAGAGAGCAGTTGGAGATCTAGTCGCTCCGAATCCGACCGTACACTGGTAAGATCTTATATTAAGACCTACCTAGTGGCGATAAAAGTGGCAAAATGCAATTATTTTGCCGCTCTTATTGCATCAGCAGATAACTGCATGGCCGCCCTGTTTAGGGTGACCTGTTCCCTCCTCTACCTGGGAGCGTAGGGTCGTGCTGAGGATTTTGTTCAGTATCTGCACAATAAAATCACTCAGATTCGGGAAGGCCTGGTCTCTGACTGGGTAGGTACAGGCGGGATGATGGGTGCCAGTCTTGAGAATGTCATTTGGGATGAGTTCAATCCTGTTGCTCCTGAGGACGTGAACAGGATACTGGGGCGGCTGAACGCGACCACATGTTTACTGGACCCGTGTCCCTCCTGGTTGGTGCTGGCCTCCCGGGAGGTTACTCAAGGCTGGCTCCAGGGGATTATCAATGCTTCGTTGAGGGAGAGTGTCTTGCCGTCCACCTGGAAAGTGGCGGTGGTGAGGCCCCTCCTCAAGAAGCCTGCTCTGGACCTGGCTGTTTTGGCTAACTATCGTCCGGTCTCCAATCTTCCCTTCTTGGCGAAGGTTGTTGAGAGTGTGGTGGCACAACAGCTTCCTGGGTACCTGGATGAAGCTGTCTATCTGGATCCGCTCCAGTCCGGCTTCCGGCCTGGGTACAGCATGGAAACGGCATTGGTCGCATTGGTGGATGATCTCTGGAGGGCTCAGGATAGGGGTTGCTCCTTTATCCTGGTCCTGTTAAATCTCTCAGTGGCTTTTGATACCATCGCCCATGGTATCTTGCTGCACCGGTTGGAGGGATTGGGAGTAGGGGCCACCGTTTTGCGGTGGTTCTCCTCCTATCTCTCTGACCGGTCACAGTTGGTGTTGGCAGGGGGGCAGAGGTCAACCCCGAGGCCCCTCGTTTGTGGGGTGCTGCAAGGGTCGGTCCTCTCGCCCCTTCTGTTCAACATTTATGTGAAGCCGCTGGGTGAGATCATCCGTGGCTTTGGGGTGGAGTTCCATCAGTACGCTGATGATACGCAGCTGTACATCTCCACCCCAGGCCATCCCAACAATGCCCTTGAAGTGATGTCCCGGTGCCTGAGGCCGTGTGATCTGGATGGGGAATAACAGGCTTCGACTCAACCCTTCCAAGACTGAGTGGCTGTGGCTTCCGGTTTCCCGATATAGCCAGCTGGTGCCAACGCTGGCTATTGGGGGTGAATCATTGGCCCCCATGGAGAGGGCTCGCAACTTGGGCATCCTCCTGGATACACGGCTGTCTTTGGAAGAGCATATGACGGCCGTGGCCAGGGGGGCTTTTCATTAGGTCCACCTGATTCACCAGTTGCGGCTCTTTCTGGATTGGGACTCCTTATGCACAGTCACTCAAGCTCTCGTCACTTCCCGCCTGGACTACTGCAATGCTCTCTACATGGGGTTCCCCTTGAGGAGCACCCAGAGGCTCCAACTGGTACAGAATGCGGCCACGCGGGGGATTATGGGAGCAAGAGGGCATTCCCATGTCATGCCTTTCCTGCACGAGCTGCATTGGCTTCCAGTGGTCTTCCGGGTGTGCTTCAAGGTATTGGTCACCACCTTTAAAGCACTCCATGGCATTGGACCTGGGTATTTCTGAGACCGTTTTCTGCTGCCGATAGCCTCCCACCAACTAGTACGCTCCCACAGAGAGGGTCTCCTCAAAGTGCCGTCAGCCAGGCAATGTTGGCTAGTGACCCCCAGGGGGAGGGCCTTCTCTGTGGCAGCACCTGCCCTCTGGAACGATTTGCCCCTGGAGATACGAAGGATACCAGATCTCCGGGTCTTTCTTTTCCATCAAGGAGGGTTGGCGTGAAACCCCCACCCCTTTAGCTCTTTTTTAGCTCTTTTTAGCTTTTTAGCTTTTTACATGTAAATTGGGTTTTAATTGGATTGTTTTAAATTGTGGGCCAAAGCTGTATAATTCTTTTAACTGATTTTAAATTGGTATGTTTTTTATCCTTGGCTGTGCACCGCCCTGAGTCCAATAGGAGAAGGGCGGTATATAAATTGAATAAATAATAATAATAATAATAATAATAATAATAATAATAATAATAATAATAATAATAATAATAATAATAATAATAATAATAACAACAACAACAACAACAACATCTTATGACAGTAAAAAACTACTGTAAATTGAACATCAATTATGTTTTCTGCAAAATTTGGAAATAAAAAAACAGAAGATGGAAATAGTTAACTAGAAGGTGTACAATCAAGGAATAATTGGTTTGTGTAGAACAGGGGTGTCAAACTTGCATCATCACATTGTCATCACATGACTTATCATGACTTTTCCCCCCTTTCCTAAAATGGGTGTGGCCAGTGTGTGACACATCTGGCCTGCGGGCTGCGAATTTGACACTCCTGGTGTAGAATATCTAAAGCATTCTAAATATCTAAATGTTCATTCAACTCTGACAACTTTAAGAATTGTGGACTTCAATTCCCAGAAAATTCCAGCCAGCCATGTTGGGTATGAAATTTTGGAAATTGAAGTCCAGAAGCCAAAGACGGACTTCCCTGATCTAAAGTATACCCTGGAAAGTCATTCCCAGAATAAAATCAACTAAACTAGAAAGACTGTTGATCCAAGAAATTACTTTCATTCACAACAGACTGTGAGCATCCTGAGAACTGTTGTTTTGTTTTCATGGGAGGAAAGCCGGGATGGTTCTCCTATACAGATTTCCCAATTTCCTTCCTTAAAGAAATAGCTGTCCCTGATCTGGAAAAAAGTGTGGTTTCTTATGTAATGGATTACACCGGCATTTCTTTCATCAAATTAGTATAGTTAGCAATTAGCAGCATGTAATCATCTGCAGGTGAATGAAATAAGATGACTAGGAAGCACATTAAGTGTCTGTGCAAAATACAGACATTTGAGGAAATAAGAAAAGATAACAATAATTTAACATATATTAATATTCCTCTAGTTCCTGGGGAAATTATTCCTGGGGAAATTATTCATTCTGGCTGTTTCAAATTAAAAGCTCTACCATATATATTTCCATAAGAAATATGTTGGGTACATAGCCTTTTCATGGAAACTAAAGAATGAATGTCCTATCTGGACAACCATTATAATTTTCTCTGAATCTTTTCTGCTATTCACAGCTGCACAGTGTACCGATTTTGCAGCTAAAATTTGACAGCACTACCTAGTGGAGTGGTGCCATGTTTAAGTCCCAGATATTATTTATACAGCTAGTCCTCAAATTATGGTGACAGTTGGGACCTGAATTTCCATCACTAAACAATGTGATTCTGAAGCGCAACATCATATGACTGCATCATTTAGTGATAGCATCCCTACAATTCCCACTGCTGTTTGTTAAGCAAAATTATGGACATTAAGGGAGCACCTCCTTGCAACGTCTCACAGGCATCCAACAATCAAAGTTGATGGGGAACCTGGCAAAAAGTTGCAAGTTCCAAATAGTTCCCAAGAAGACCAGCAAGCAGATTAGCAGCTACTGCTGGGTAGAAGAGGGAGCAAGTTGCACAAATGGTAAGGGAGATACAACATGAACATCATGGAGATTGGAGTGGCTGCTATCGGGAGGTAAAGATACACGAAAGTTGTGTGAATGGCAGGAGAGGCAAGGCACAAGTCCAATGAGGTCCAGAAAGGGTTGCAAGAGTGCGCAGGTGGCTGGTAAGGCACAGTCCACTATGACTAGTCCAGGCTAGGGGAGGATGTGTGGATGAGGGAGGGTTATTGTTTTTATTATATTGGGTTTTTTATTGTTGTATGCTGTCCAGTCACTGAGACTGAGTGGGAGGCCATATAAATCCTCTAAACAAACAAACTTGCAACTTTCCCTGCCAGCTTCCCTATTGAATTTGCTTGTGGGAAACTGACAGGGAAAGTTGCAAATTCCGATTACATGATTGTGAAGACCCTGGGACAGTCAGGGCTTCATAACAACTACTCATTCTATGCCATTGTGACTCTGAATGGTTGCTGAATGAGTGGACATTAACCAAGGACTGCCTGTATAAAGGTTTTTTTTTATGCTGGGCATTGGAGTTAG
Organism: Pantherophis guttatus; assembly: GCF_059756535.1. NCBI lineage: Eukaryota > Metazoa > Chordata > Lepidosauria > Squamata > Colubridae > Pantherophis > Pantherophis guttatus. The sequence goes on along the minus strand of NC_142063.1, from coordinate 311,352,501 downwards.
GAAAGAGACTTAAACTTGGAAAAGTACTATTTCTTGCATATCAAAATATGGACTTAAGAAATAAGTAATTTATTCACTTTTGAAAGACTATTTTCTTCTATGAAACAAAAAAAGGCAATGTTCCTTTCTCTAGTTTCATAATTTAAAACAATTTTATGCATAATTTGATACATTGTTGTTAAATAACCAAATGAATATGTGATATTTAGGTGATTTATATTAATTTAATAGGTTGGAGAAATTTTCTGTTTATTTCTTTAGTATTTCTTGGGGTTACATTTTCAGAACTAATTGATTGTTGGGTATTACTGATTTCATTTTAATTTTGGACATTGTTTTCTCTATAGTTGTCTCTTTAAAAATTATATATATATATATATGTGTGTGTGTGTGTGTATAGTTATATATATATATATATATTATACACACACACACACACACACACACACACACACACACACACACACATATATATATATATATATATATATATATATATATATATATATATATATATATATATATATATATATATATATATATATATATATATATATATATATATATAAAATAAGACCCTGAAAGTTATCTATGTAAATAATGTATCTCAAATCTTAGGTGGTAACCAGCAATGCTGGCCTCAAGACCTTACAATTGAACTGCAGAAATCCAGATGACCATTAGATGGCAGCACAGAGTTACAAAACAGCTTTACAGACTTAGATATAGAGTTAACATCTGAAAATTGCAGCCCAGATTTAATAGCCTTAACTACATTAATACTAACTTTGAGAACCTTCAATATCTAGGGAGCTAATATGATGTCTCTAGGAGTCAGCAGAGTAGGCATAAAAAATGAACAGGAAACAGAACGATGGAAAGCATCTAGTTGATTGGGAAGTCCATCTATCTCTTCCTTGACTTCCCCAACATCCTTCATCAGCAGCCTGAATGGTCTAAAGAAGGAAGACAAGGAAGCAGACAATAAATCTTAGTTCAGTATTTGCAGGACTATGAAGTCCTATTTTGCCACTGGTTGTCTCATTGCCAGACTGCATTTAGAACAGGCCATTTCATTCATTGATCTAAAAAGACAAAATAATATATTCCTCACCCACCTTCACCTTGTTACAAGAAATACTTGTACAAGTACCTTGTTACTGAACAAATAAATTAATGGAATTTCACCGCAAGGAAAATAAACCAAAAGATTTGAACCCAAGGAAAAATGGCAAGTACAGAGAAGGGTGAAAAACAAGGAAGCATCCAGACCAAATCTGGACTACCAGTTGCCAAAATAAGAATTATCATGCAATAGGAATAAGGAAAGCAAGCCATCAGAAACAGAATTAACAACTGCCATGAAGCACTAGCATACATGTTTTAGTTAACACAGGATCAGTGGCTATTAGCCTTGATGGCAGTGTGATTTCCTGTGAAAACATCTGCTGGGGAGACCATTGTGTTTCCTTACGAAGTTGGTGGGTTATTGTGAGGACAAACTACTGGACTAGATGAGCCAGGGCACCAGCAAAGCACCTCTTATGTTCTCAACAAAAGGATGAAGTGAAATGGAAAGAAATGTGTGATGGACATTGCATGTAAGAATTAAAAGGAAAGCTGTAAGAGACTCATTTTCAGAGACTTCACAATTTATGGAAGCTACCATTGGACCTTAGTGCTTGATTTGCACTCAGCCCCTGGCAAATTTGGCCAATTTGTACTGGGAAAATGTGAGTAAAAGTGTGTACGTGTAATGTTTGCGGGAGCTAGAGCCAATAAAATTTAGTGGGTTAAATGACCTGTGTGTTCCCTGGAGCATTTCATTACCGTATAAGATCTTGAACTCCTCTATCTTATTGACAGTGTATAAATGCGTTGCACTAATAAATCCACCTTCTCCCAGTCCTGACTGACTAGGACTTTGTGCCATGAAATCTAAGATGCACCTTTCCAGTTTCTGGGTTAGGTAGAACATGGGAGACAAAAGCCATGTGTACTTGAATGGGATGTCTCAGTACAAAAATGAATGAATGAACTATAAATGGAGGGAACTATAGCAACTAGATAGCAAATGTAGATGACTGAATGGATCCAAAAAGTGATGAATGCATCTTAGCCATTATGGAGAATGTGTCACTATTGGAGGATGAGTAAGGATAGGAACTGATCCAGACGCAGGAAGAGAGTAATCAAAGAAAGTGGCATTTATTTCAATTTACAACAGATTCTACTACAACAGAAGTGGTAGTTTGTATTTGTATAAGTGAGTGCAAAAATTACAACAGAGGCAGTACAATTAGGGTGTATATAAATGAGAGCAAAAATGAAGCCCTAATGGAAAATGTAACAATAATATGCAGTAGTACTTATCCATCTCTGTCAGCAAGACCCTTAACATTTCCCAGCTTGCTAATGCACCTTGCTTTCGACTCCTCCTTTCTCCCTCAATCACTTTTCTTAATTGCCTTCTTTAGAATGCTAACTTCCCACCTTCGCTAGTCTTGCTGGTGCCACTAGAATAAGACTTTTCTTGCTGGAAGAAAAGCCTTATTCTAGTGAGAAAAGACTCTTCTGTTCTCATTCCAAGAAACTTTCCTGCCAACATGTGAACCACTGCAACAGTCCTCGGTCCAAGGCTGCTTTTTCTGGCACTGCTTGGTTCTTCCTCTCTATGATCCCTTTGATCTGTTGCAGATGTAACAACTGCATCAAATACTAAATGACTTGAGAGCAGATCCCCGGCTGACATTTTGTTATTACCTACCTGGTAAGATAGGAAAATAAAACTTTAACAAATAAAAATTTAAATTTAAGACCCCTATTTATTGTTTTAATGTTTTATGGTGCATTTTAACTGAATGTTTGTAGTTGTTTGGGAAGGACGTGGTGGTTCAGTGGCTAAGACGCTGAACTTGTCGATCGAAAGGTCGGCAGTTCAACAGTTCAAATCCCTAGTGCCACGTAACGGGGTGAGCTCCCATTACTTGTCCCAGCCAACCTAGCAGTTCGAAAGCATGTAAAAAATGCAAATAGAAAAATAGGAACCACCTTTGGTGGGAAGGTAACAGCATTCTGTGTGCCTTTAGTGTTTAGTCATGCCAGCCACATGACCACAGAGATGTCTTCAGACAGCGCTGGCTCTTTGGCTTTGAAATGGAGATGAGCACCATCCCCTAGAGTCGGGAATGACTAGCACATATGTGCAATGGGAACATTTACCTTTACCTTTAGTTGTTTGGGCGAGATAGACAACACAGAAGTTTAATAAATAAATGAATAAATATTTTCTCCACACCCACCTTATTGGAACCCCTAATTGAAAAGACAGATTTTTCAGTTGCACCTAAAATTCTTAACAATACAGGCAGTCCTCATTTAGTGACCATAATTGGAACCCATGTCATTAACTGAAGTGGTTGGTAAGTAAAATGATAATTGTGCTTGCCATCTTTCTTCAACTTTCCTTTCCTTTCCTGTAAAAGTCATAAATACAAGGATTGGTCATAAAGTTACTTTTTCATCACCACCATAACGTTGAAAGATTGCTAAACAAATGAGGACTATCTGTTAAGTATGTCACCACAGAGAAGGCCTGCATGTGTTTATTACTTATGAATGTATTTGTTTTGTTTATGATATTTACTGTATTTTTCAGAGTATAAGATGCACTCCCCCCCCCAAAAAAAGTGGGTGGAAATGTCTGAATATCTTATACACCGAATGTTGCCAAAGCCCCCCCCCTCCCGCCGTTCCCCCTTCGGCTGTTTTCAGCCTCTATGCGTTGTGTTTTCAGCCTCCGCATGCTCCATTTTAAACCTGTTCCAGGCTGCGGGATCGCTATAGCACATTGCTGCCAATCGTCACCTCTGTGCATCGTGTTTTTGGCCTCTGCACGTCCCATTTTTGGCCTCCATGTGTCACATTTTTGGCTGGTTTCAGGTGGTGGGGATCGCCGCCACTGCCACCAATGCCCACCACCTGGAACCGGCCGAAAATGTGATGCACAGAGGCCAAAAACGAGGCATGTGGAGGCCGAAAATGCAATGTGTGGAGTCCAAAAATGCAACGTACAGATATGGCGATTGGTGGCAATGTGCTGTGGCGATCCTGGCAGCCTGGAATGGATCTAAAACAAAGCATGAGGAGGCCAAAAACGCAATGTGCAGAGGCCAAAAATGTGATGCGCAGAGGCGGCGATGGGCTGTGGCAATCCCTGCAGCCTGGAACAGTTGATTGGTGGTATTCCGAGAGGCAGATCCAACCACCAATTAGCTGCTCATTATAAATCAGGCTGCGATAATATGCTGAAACTGACCAGGCTGTTTCCTGTGTGCTGCAAGGATACTAGCCAGATGAATACCAATGATGGTAGGCAGAGGCAGAATTTATTTTCTTGTTTTCCTCCCCAAAAACTAATGTGCTTCTTATACTCCAGAGTGTCTTATACTCCAAAAAATATGGTATATATAGTGCCTATTCAAATTTTACTGGATGTTTAACCTGCATATTAATTCATTGTGAAATATTTTGGAATGAAACTTTATAGGAATAGTAGCTAAATATTAGATAGATAGATAGATGATAGATAGATAGATAGATAGATAGATAGATAGATAGATAGATAGATAGATAGATAGATAGATAGATAGACAGACAGACAGACAGACAGACAGACAGACAGACAGATCTTATGTAGAACTCTTTTCCACAAAACCAATCTGCTTCAGCCTCACAATCTCCCCTGTGGTCTCTTCCATCGCTCACTGGCAAAAGATGAAGGAGTTTTGGGACCAAGTGCTGCACATGTGGAGAAATATCTTTGGGGTTTTAGAAGTATGGGAAGAAACCTGTGCAAGAACTGTGACATTGAGGCAAGTGATGTGGACATTTCTTTTCACTCTTAAAAGGGAGGAGGCTACATGACATTTTGAAGGGATGCTTTGCCTGAATCTTCATTAAACCAATGCAGCCCTTTAAATATATCAAATACAAATGTTCAGAGATAACCTGATGCATTGTGATTTTTAAAACACTGTTTTAACTTTAAAAGAATAAGAAGCTAGCATAATGTATAGCATCTACAAAATTACATGTATCCCCAAATTAAACATATTGCTGAAATTAAGAAAAAAGAATAGGGTAGCTGGAAGAGATCTCAGGGTTCTAATAAAAATAGACTCTAAAAACTCAAATAGCATACTGGAGAATTCAATAATGGATTTCTCTTCAAGCAAATTGGAAAGATTTACCCAAACACAATACACTGCTGCATTATTATCCATTATTATCCATTTTGAAATGTTTTGGCTTTAAGTGTTTGTATTCTTTGAAGACAGAAGTGTGTTTGGATAGGAAAGAATTAAATGTTATTATCAATGTTACTCCTAAGTATGCAATCTTATCAATGGTAAGATTCAATTTTTTTTAGTACCGGTTCTATGGGCGTGGCTTGGTGGGCGTGGCAGGGGAAGGATACTGTAAAATCTCCATTCCCTCCCCACTCCAGGGGAAGGTTACTGCAAAATCCTCATTTTCTGATCAACTGGAACTTGAGAGGCAGAGAATAGATGGGGGCGGGGCCAGTCACAGATGGTATTTACCAGTTCTCCGAACTACTCAAAATTTCCACTACCGGTTCTCCAGAACTGGTCAGTACCTGCTGAATTCCACCTCTGAATCTTATGCACCAGGAAAACCAATATATAGGCTACTTTCTAGGCCAGGGGTGTCAAATTTTTATTTTTTATGGTTATAAACAGTTTTGACTGTTTTGATAGAGATGTGATATTGCATATCCAGATAGAAAGAGATACACAGAGAGAGATGAATTAATTTATTTATCTTATAGGTTGTTTCATTTGATGATGAAATGTATTATATACTATATACAAATATCTAGTTTTTAAAAAAAGGGAGTTACAGTATCTGTACATACATATATTTGTGTGTGGATATGTATGTGTCTGTATACTTATATATAAAATGGTGTTTGTCCTGTTGGTTCAGACTTTTATGCTTTTCCTCTGGGTCTCCTGAAAGCTACTGTTCAATCATATTACCAAGATCAGAGTATTTTGTTTATTTTTCTGAGTTGATTTATGAATCAACTTTATTTCCTGTTTTGTTTTGTTTTTTTGTATTCTTGGAACTTGCCCACATATTCTCCCAATTTGCTGACCTCTTTTACTTCTATTCTTTATAGTATATAAGATTGCACATTTTCATTATCCCTTTCTCCCCAAAAAAGGTTTTCTATCCCATTATGTAGCTGCTGGTATTCAGAGAAAATTACTTCCTCATAGGAATGTTTCATATTATAAAGTTAGCTACTAACCTTTTTCCTAACATGTGTTTTTCTCTATGTTTAGAATTGTATTTATGAATGAAGGTTCATTTAACCATCTGTACATCTGGAAAAAATATGGTTAGAAATAGATGTCTCTAGATACATAGCTTTCAGCTGTGGTACACTTTTATTGCAAAGATCAGAAGGAAAACTGGCTTATATTCTTATTTGTTGTTCACATGTGATGGGCTGGATAGTGTTCATTGCTTCTTACTCCACAGTAATAATCCTTCTTCACACTGGGATAAATACTATTATGAACAAATCCTAAATACGGCACCATGTTTCCTGATTACTAATAAACATTTATAAAGTGTAAATGATCACAGCATGTTAACAAACATGATCCAGCTCATATTTCTGTGACAAAATACTGATGGTTTCATCAGATGTGTTCTGAGCAACTAAAATAAATAACCAAAAATAAAAGTGTTATATGTAAACAACAGCTTTGCCTTCTATTTTATAAAAAGCAGATTGATTATTTGGTCTTCCTAACTGGAGTAATTTTCAGAAAAAGAAACAGACTAAATAGGACATCATTTTGCAATTGAATACTAACGTTATTTACTAGCCATAGTAGGGATACCATGCCTCAATACAGATTTCAGTAATTCAGATGCAGGTATGGGTTCATATATTGTATAGATATTTCATTCTAATTCATATAGCTATTCATTACTTGTGGATGAAAAATTTCCTTGGTGCAATGTGATAGTGGAATCATGTCATGTCCAATTTCACAGAAAAGTAGTAAAAATTTCCTTTACTTGAAGTGTTCAAGCACAGGCTAGACAGCCATGTGTTACAGATGCTTAATCTGGATTCCACCACCAAGCAGAGGTTTGGATAAATTGGCATAGATCGGAGATTACAAACCCGGCTGACATGTCATGATATTTTGGATGCTGGTGTATCACCCAAACAATTATGTTTGAAAGCATGCCTTGTTCTTGTGTGATTTTCTGAAGCTGTGGGGGCTGTGCAAGAATGGGGTGCACTCTTGTGTGTCCTCTGAACTCTCTGGAGGTCACACAAGAAAGCTGTACTCTCAAAGCCTCCAGAGCATCTGAAAATTGTGTGAGAATGGATAAGGTGTGGATAGGGTGCTTTTTGGCATGAACTCTGCAAATTTTTTACAGACAGGTATATGAGAATAACTGAGTCTGGCACTGTGTGATCTTTCGAGGGAATAATGTTATCCTGCCTACCATTAAGAAGATGTTGATTAACCCATTTCTGAAGTGGCTATCTCTGGTCTAATACAATATATTAGACCACTATCATCAAGTTTCCAGTCTTCTCTTTTTTTAGAGACATTTGTTGCAAAGTGCCCTAAAAGAAATGGATTGTCTCACCCCTTTCCTGTCAAGATTCAGGTCCAGGCATGGAACTAAGATGGCATTTGTCACTCTGGTAGATAACTTTTGTCAGGATATGGGCAGGGAAACTGCAGCTGTCTTAATCAATCACTTATCTTCTCACTGGCCTTTAATACCATTGACTATGGTAACTTTCTGGATTTCCTATGTGAGCTGGAGACAAAACCACTGTTTTACATTGGTTTTGTTCCTTATTTGATTTAGATGTATTAATTATCCAATTTATATGACCATCCATCTATCTGAAGATATTTTGGGCAATGAACAAAATAAAAGCCGCCCTGAGTCTCCGGAGAGGGGTGGCATATAAATTTAATAAATAAATAAATAAATAAAAATATTCCATTAAAACTGAAAAAGAAACCAAATTGAGGTCCCATTTAAAATTTAATTCTCATTTATCACATATGCCTATGCCAGAGATCCAATAACATTCTAACACTAAATGCCTAACTACATAGCTCCAGGCAATAGTGGGGAGGATAGTTTGGTTTCTTATATGTTCCCATCCGTGGTGGGTTGCTACCAGTTCTACCCAGATCAACAAACTGGTAGCTGTGGTGGCAGGAGGCTCCGCCCACCTGCGCTGGACGCTTCTGCACATGTGCAAAAGCAGCACGTGCGTGCAAACCAGTAGCGACAGGTTTTGCAACTCACTACTGGTTCCCATTGATTTGAGGTGAAAAGCCACCTGTATACTGATAATACATAGCTACAATATATAATATTATATTATGTCTTCAATAGTGTAGACCAAATTACTACGAGAGTCTGGATTGGATGAAAGTAATGGTTGAACCTCAGGAAGAAAAGAGTTGGTGTTTGTCAAAAGATCACCTGGTTCTCTGAGTGCTCTGATGGTTACTCTGCGTGAGGTAAACAATGCAGTGTATTTACTCTGAAGACATGGTTGATTCACAGCTACTATTTGATTGGTAGGTAGATGCTCTGACCAGGAGGCTCTTTGCCCAGCTTTGAATAATGAGCCAATTACAGCCCCATTTGGTTTAAAAGGTACAATGTTAACCCATACTTCATCACTACCAATAGACTACTGAAAAGTTTCTACATTGGGCTTGCATTCAAAACTCTCAGAAGCTGCAGTTTGTTCACAGGTGAGAGCTTTAAAAACATCAGTTACACTGATATTGTGGGAATTTCATTGACTGCCAAGAAGTCTCTGAATAAAGTTTTTCCATTTCTGGAAACTCCTCCTGTCTTGCATCCACATTTTTACAAGAACTTGCCACTCTGTGTTGCTTACTGGACCAAATGATGTGGGGTTTTTTAAGATTTAGAGACAATAGACTCAAACCAGAGTGAAATGGTTTGAGTCTATTGTAAAAGAATTTATTGAAGAATTTTTTTAAAAAAAAATTATTAAGCAAAAACATAAGACAAAAATACTTACAAACATGTATACATAAAGACAATACAAAAAAAAAAGAGAAACAAACAAACTAACTAACAACTAACATTGTTTCAGCCTATCGGCTGACTTCTAGAAAACTGTTACATCGGTGATTATTTTCTGTTTCACCTCTATTTCTCTATTAGAGATCTATTTTATGTGCTTACTTATTTTTACTTTTTTACATGTCCAAGACTTAACTTTATACTTATTTTTAAACTTTTCTCTATGAGTAAGTATCTATTACTTCTATACATCCTTCTAATAACCGTTCTAACTATTTATACATACAGTCATGTGGTCTACCTCCTATGTGATTGTCTATGTTTCTTGGTTAGGTTTTATATAAGTATTATTTTATCAATCCTATCTTTCCCTCTAGCCAGGAATACCATCTTTGCCAGACTGCATAATAATCAGTGTCCTCTTTCTCTTGTAGCTCTTTTGTGAGTCTGTCCATTTCTGCACATTCTGTTATTTTTGCAATTATTTTTTCTTCTGTTGGTAATAGTTCTGATTTCCAATTTTGAGTGTATACTATGTGTGCTGCTGTTAAGATATGAATTATGAGATACTTTATCTCTTTAGTCTGTTGTGGTGTGGTCATTCCAAATAAAAAAAATCCCGGTTTCATATTGATCTTCTGTTTCGTTATTTCTTCTATCATTATCTTGATTTCTTGCCAGTAATGTTGTGCTCTTCTACAAGACCACCAGAGATGGTAATATGACCCCTTTTGTGACTTGCATTTCCAACACATTGGTGACACATTTGGAAACATTTTCACCAGACGTGCCGGTGGAAGGTGCCATCTGTAAAACATCTTGTAAAGGTTTTCTTTATATGGTATCGACATTGTCAGTTTGAGATTTTCTGTCAATAATTTGTCCCATTTTTCCAATTCTATGTTGTGGCCTATATTTTTTGCCCATGTTATCATATTAATTATTATTATTATTATTATTGAAGAAATTTCAAGAGAGTTATAGAGCAAAAGATACCAATCTACATCTCTTCAACTCCCCAGAAACCCCAAAGAAGAAATCTCTGAAAACAGAATCTTAGGTCTGTACTGAAAGTTCACTCTGTCTGGGTTTTTGTCAGTTTTTCATAGTTTTCTTGAGCATGAAGGAGAAACAGTAATACTTGAAAATGGCTTAACATCACATCTAATCCTGACCAGCTATTGTGGGATATTTTTCAGAAAGACAAAATCACATGTAAGGACTATTTGGGGATGGTCTAATGCACAGGTGTCAAACTCATGTCGTCACGGCAGCATCATGTGACATATCAGGACTTTTTCCCCCTTTGCTAAACCAGGTGTGGACTGGGCCAGTGTGTGACACATCCAGCCATTAGTTTGACAGCCCTGGTCTAATGATATATCTTGTGAGTAACTTGGGAACTCAGACTGTCAACCCTTTGCTAAGAATATTTTCTCCATTGTTCCAGAGAAGTTTCTAATTAGGGAGCTCATACTGTTGCAAGATTCAATCTTGGTTGGTCACCAGGACCAGAGATTTAGTCATATGAGCTTTCAGATTTGTGATGGAGCAGATAAAATGAAACAGATAAAATGGCCCCCTTCTCAATAAACAGGAGTTTTAATTTTATATAAAAAAATTTTTTTTTAATTTTTACATGCAGGAATACAGAGAAAACATTCAAAGGCAACATTTCCAGAACACTACTACAGTCCTCAAAGATTACTAATGAACTTTTTATAAGCACACACATGAAATAATTAAGAATACAAACTTGTTACGTTATATATAAATTGCCATAGCAGGTAAAGTAATTTCTCATACATAGTTTATATTTGCAAAGTGAAAAAGGCTACTACCCCACACTCTCCTCACCATTACAGGCAATCCTCACTTAACAACTCTATTTGGGACCAGAATTTTCAACACTAAGTGAAGTGGTTGTGAGGCAAAATATCACATGACCACCCTGCTTAGCAATGGCAGTTAGGTAGTCCCATTTCAGGGGTGGATTCTACTTACCTTTACTACTGGCTCGCAATGGGATCGCACATGCGCAGATGCGCAGAAGCTTCTGCGCATGTGCAGATCGCCGATGACGACATCCAGGGCGGTGGGCGGGGCCTTTCACCAGTTTTACTACCAGTTTTTGTGAACCGGTCCGAACTGGGGGCAACCCACCACGTTCCCATTTGCAATCATTAAGTGAGGACCATATTGTTAGGTGACAAATTCACATTTCTCCTATCCTGTTGCTTTTGCCTCCACTTCAGCTCCCCACACAAACCTATCTTCCTCTTACTTCTGCCCTCTTAGCTGACCCACACTCTGCTGCTGCCACCTACTTCAGTCACCTTCAGTTGACTTTCACCATCTTCTTCCTCCCCATCAGCCCATCTAGATAAAGCAGACAGGGAACAACTAGATAAGCTAAATCTACTTTAAGTTTGCATTAACATAGTCTTGCAAGGCTGAGGGTACCAACTTCCCACCACCACTTCTACTCATCTGATAAATTAGGGTTGAGCTTCTTCTTGGGCAGCCACAATTAAGCCTTCAGTTTCTTTCTTCAGCCCTTATGTCAACCATCACCATGTTAGCTTTGTATCTACCTTTCCTTCAATGTCCTTCAGGTGTTGACTTTGCATAGGCTTCTTATTCCAGTTAGAAACTCAATGCTCAATTGTTTCCATTTGATATTCTGCTTTCAATTTCATTGTTTTCAAGAGGCTTCCCTTATTCACCTCCTTCAGCAAAGGCTCTTTTGCTTTTTTATATAGTCATTTAAGCCATGTGTTTCCTCTTCCATAGTTTGTTTCATCTGCAAGAGTCCACCCTGAGATCTAGGCAAGTACAACTGACCAATATCACTTTTTGGGTGCAAAGCATGATGCACTGTCATTAGTTTTCTTGTCTTTTGATCCAAGTTATCAAGTTCTAGCTGAGTCCAATCAATTAATTATTCCAGCTGAATATCATATTACAGGCATTACCCAGATATTAGTTGCCTTTATGATATTTCCTCCACTTAGCTTTGATCTCAAGATTTTCCAGACTTACTTTATGTATTTTGTTGAAGTAGTTTCCTTGACTTGGTTGTGCAATAGGTCAGAGTCTTCCAAAACTCCTAAGTACTTGTACCCTTCTTCTGGTGTTATTGCTTTTATCAACTCTTCATTATCAAGTCTAAATCCATAATCTTCAACAATTTTTCCTGCTTTAACAGCAATCATTGCAGATTTATCAATGGCAAATTGCATTTCAATGTCTCTGCTAAACTCCTCAGTGCTTTTCACTGAGATGATGATGATGATCATCATCATCATCATCAAATACTTATATTTGTATTTTGTTTTTTACATTGTGAGCCATTGTGTGTGTATGTGTGTTACAAGAAAGGAAAGTAAGGTAAGAAGGAATGGAACATACAGTATATGATAGAGATCAGTGTTTAGAATGCAGTATTGCAGGCCGCCCACTGCCAGAAGTTTGATCCTGACCGGCTCAAGGTTGACTCAGCCTTCTATGCTTCCAGGTTCAGTACAATGAGGATCCAGATTGTTGGAGGCAATATGCTGCCTCTGTAAACCACGTAGAGAGGACTGTAAAGCACTATGAAGCAGTAAATAAGTCTAAGTGCTATTGTTATTGCTAGTAGATCTTAGTGATAGTTGTGTGTTTCCTCTGATATTACTTCAGCAATTTCATGAAGTGAGAAGCATTAATCTGATGAAACAAAATGTATTTTTCCTTCTCCCCACCTATACCAAAGTGCACTAATAATATAATGAAAAGCTCATTGCACAATGCAGTTATTGATCAGAATGGGGAAAATGTGGCTTGCTTAACAAAATTTCAAATTCCAACATTATTTGCATTCTTGTATTTTTCCTTAGGGCTCTGTGCTGTGCAAAGCAAATTACACCAAGAAGCTTGTGTTTCAGAATACGCTCATCCATTGTTTCTCTTGTGCTTATACCAGAAACATATTTTCTGTTTTAAATATGACAAGACCAGCAGAATAGTTTCTGAAAGTTAATGAAATATTGTAATGTGATCAAGATCAAATAAGTTCAATTTTTTTCCTTTCTCTCTCACCCTCCCCTTACAAAAGTAGTGATTTATCTTAATTGCCACAAGCTGTTTACAGATGCATCCCATATAATACAGAATCATCACAATCAGCACATGGCTGGAACAAGAAAATGCAAGAGGAGGACTAGTCCCTCCTTTTTTGTACTGAACTGAACAGCCACCATTAATTAATGAACATCTGGTTCATTATCTGGTATAAAGATTATAATGGCCTAGAAGGCAGCATTGTCACTGATGGAAACTTGGTAGTGCCTGAGGAGTGGCTATGGAACATAAGGCAAAGGATATTTTAAAAAGATCTCAGCAGTTTTAATTCTTACCATAGAGATGGCACTTGGTAGGACCCTCCAGTGGTTTCTCGATTGCTTTTTAGCCAGTCAATTATTATATTCTCAAGTGGGACCTTCTCTTTTTGGGAGCTGGTGGCCCCTTTCCTAGTTTTAGCTATATTCTCAAGTGGGACTTTCTCTTTTTGGGAACTAGGGGGCCCTTTCCTAATTTCATGAATCTTCTGCCATTTGTAGAGCTTGATTACAGCATCTAGAACCCAGTTCTAGAACCCAGTGCTCTAGGCAGGATGATAACAAATTGCTTTAAGACTATGCACTCAGATCACAGACTTCTTGAGAAGCCTGAATTTTAGAAGACAACTACTTTTTGGCCCACTCTCTGAGCTGGTTCAAGGCTTCTTAATATAATTCCTCTACTCCATGGGTATCAAACCCATGGTGTCATGTTGCTGTCACTTGACATTTTGTGATGTTTTTCTCATTTGCGGAGTTGGGGTGTGTGATGCATCTGGCCCGCAGCCTGCCAGTTTAACACCCCTGCTCTGCCCAGAAAAACTGCTAAAGGTTTTCAAGATCTTCCTAGTCAGGTAAAGAGCCAGAAGTGCATCCCATTCTCCTGACCAGTGGCACACAGTAGCTACTCTTTCAAATATCCTTAAATAAGTGTCTTCTCCCCCATCTTAACCAGCTTTATTTCTATGCAAGGCTGTGGCAGTGGAACAGCAGGAAGGGTTAAGGAAAGGGCATCCCATCTGCAGAGCCAAAATAGCTGACATCTGCTTCTGATGCCTTTGCTCATTAGTGGGATCATTCTGATGCCTTTCTTCTCTGGCAAATCTTTCTTTTTCCAGTTAATTTTGGTATACTGACTCCCATTGTACTCTATATTCCCAAGCTTATTCCAGGTACACCATGGCTAGCAAAATGGCTATGGTATCCATTCCATATGCAGTCTGGTCTGTAGGCAGGAGTGGCTTCTTTAAAAGTGTCCTTGGGTTGGGCTCATAAGAAGAGTCATTCTGATTTAAGTGTGGTATCTTTTCTGTCCATCTACTCAGTCATATCAAGAAACTTTTGCTAAACCAATCTACAGTAGGCTTGGGTTTTGCAATGCAACTCTGATTCACCCAATGTATAAAGCTTTAAGTATTGGGAACCCCAAAAGCTTTTCTCAGGCATTATTTTCATGAATCATTTGCTTGCACTTTGTGGGTGGGCCACTAGCTAGGGCCTCTTCTAAATCCCACTGCTGACACCTACAGAGTAGCAGAAATCCTTATATACAGAGAGGTGTGGAACTAACTGGTGAGTAACAGAAAGTAAACACTGGTCTCTCTCCAAAGATTTAGAAAACCTTCCTAAGTTTATTCACCTTGACCAGTTAGGGAGACAGGTTGTCAACAAAGATAGATTCTGAAATTTTCAGCAGTCCAAACCAAATACTTAAAAGTAACTCTCAAAATATAAAATCAAGGATGTAAATGGGTGTGGCTGCAGCAGTTTGAGACTTATTCTCCTATTCTTTGCACTAACAGTCGCAGTGTGTCTTTCCAGCCTTAGCTGTCAGCATGTAGCCAATTCCTTACTTGAGAAGTCGCTGACCACTTCATGTTGCTGAGAAAGACTTTGCAATGTTCTGTGCCTGGAAAATGAGCTGAATCCTGGCCAAGCAACATAGAATGGCAGCGGACTATGTTTATTCAGATCTGATCAAAGTAATCTCAGCAGGCTTCTTTGTTGTCCTCTGGTATCTACTGTCTCCATCAACCTTCTTCTCCAGCTGTTCCCACCTATCCTTTCTTCAGAGAAGCTTTTGTGCTTAGCAAGCTCAAAGTCTGCAGGCATTCATAATCTGGAGCTGTCACTTACTCACAAGAATGCTGGTGTTTTCCCTTCACCTCACAGAGAGTTTCAGTTTTTAGTTCATTGGATTTTAAATGCTATGCTACACTGGTGCATTATTGTTAATCAGTTTGACTTTAGTTTGTGGTTCCTATTTGTTTTGTTGTTTTTTACAAAGTTTTATTGTTTTATTAATACACATTATGACAAACACATAACATACAACATATAAATATATCCTCTTTTTAACAAACATTTCTTCGTGGTTTTTGTGGTTCCTATTTGATCCTTTTGTTCAGTTAGTGTTGCAAGTAATTAAAGAATTCTATTTGACACTGAAATTATAAAATATATTTGTAAAAATCTAGCAACCTAATATAAAACTAGTTTATACAGATTGATTTAACAAATTGAATATACAGTGGTAAATAGTTCTTAATAACTATTTTTTTAATACTTCATACATATTGGCTCTCATATTTGGATGATTCACTGAATTTGAGGAAATATTTACAAACATTCTCACCTGTCCAAAGGTCTACATCTTGCACTCCATCCAGATACCAATCAAGGCTACAAAGTGTTTACACAGTCAGGAAACACTGAACAATAGATTTTGGTATAATCAACTTATTGATGAAAGTTCACTGCAATTGTCCCATTAATCACTCTCAAAAGACTAATACTAATATTAAACAGCATTAGAGATAGACTAGAGCCCAATGATTTAACTGCTCTAGGGTTAAAGTCTAGCCATCAATTGCTGTCCTCTGACTATGATCACATAGATAAGAATATTGTCAGTATATTACAGAGTTCTCTATTCCCAAATCTAAAAGAATACCACAGTGAATTAAAACAAATGTTGCTGTGAATCTATATTTTCTCCACGAAGAAGTATTAATCAAAGTGACTAAGGCTGGTTTGCTTCAACCTATCATGGTCCAGATAATACCCAGAGTCTGTGTGCCACTGTACTATGTAGGCTATCCAGTTGATGAAATGGAGTAGCTGGTGATAAAACCATGAGACTTTGTAACATAGCCCTCAGATAAATCAGATCTCAGATAAAGTTACAACTAGTGTACCAGCTAAAGTGATGTCCATGTGTAGAGTCGTCTCTTGGGTTGTTGGAAAAGAGTGTTTGCTATGACCATCGTATTCTCTTGACAGAATTCTATCAGCCTGTGCCCTGCTTCATTTAGTACTCCAAGGCCAAACTTGCCTGTTATTCCAGTTATCTTTTGGCTTTCTACTTTAGCATTCCAATCCCCCATGATGATAAGGACATCATTTTTTGGTGTTAATTCTATAAGGTGCTGTAGGGCTTCATAGAATCAGTCAATTTCATCCTCTTCAGCACCAGTGGTTGGGTCATAGACTTGTACTACTGTGATATTGAATGGTTTGCCTTGGATTCGAACTGAGATCATTCTGTCATTTTGGGAATTGTATTCCAGTATTGCTTTTCCTACTCTTTTATTGACTATGAAGGCTACTCCATTTCTTCTGAGAGATTCTTGCTCGCAGTAGTATACCTGATGGTCATCTGAATTCAATTCACCCATTCCTGTCCATTTTAGTTTGCTGATTCTTAAGATGTCAATGATCAGTCTTGTCATCTCTTGTCTGACCACATCCAGCTTGCCTTGATTCATGGATCTTACATTCCTGGTTCCTAAGGAGAATCGATCTTTACAGCATCGGACTTTCCTTTTGCCACCAGATACATCCACAGCTGAGTGTCCTTTCGGCTTTGGCCCAGTTGCTTCACTCTTTCTGGCGCTACTAGTACTAGCCCTCTGCTCTTCCCCGGTGGTATATTGGACACCTTCTGACCTGAGAGGTTCATCTTCTGGTGTCATATCTTTTTTTCCTTTTGGTACTGTCCATGGGGTTTTCATGGCAAAGATACTGGAGTGGGTTACCATTTCCTTCTCCAGTGGATCACATTTTGTCAGAACTCTCTGCTATGTCCTGTCCATCTTGGATGGCCCTGCACGGCATAGCTCATAGCTCCATTGAGCTATGCAAGCCTCTTCACTATGACAAGGCAGTAATCCATGAAAGGAAAATAGAATATAGACTTTAGCAAATTTGAATAACTACATGAAAATTGGCTAGATGACCTTGGACCATTCACTCTTTCTCAATCCAACTGACCTCACAGATTGTTTTTGTGGGGAAAATAGGAGGAGGAAGGAATATTAGGTATATTTACTGCTTGGAGTTATTTAGAAAATAATAAAGGTGGAATATAAATAAATAAATTGTAATAATTGGTAATAATTGCCAGATGGTATCTCTACTGAATGATTTTTTATCTAGAACATAATTAACTATCCCATGAAGGGCTGCTAGATAGCAATTGCCTGATATAGTAAAAGACATCACCATATTGTATGTTCTATAAACTGCAGGCTTCTCTTCCTGCCTTAGGCACAAAGCCAACTGGGTGACCTTGGGCCAGTCACTTTCTCTCAGCCCTAGAAAGGACGCAATGGTAAATCACTTTTGAAAAACTTGCCAAGAAATCTAACCTATGGAACTTGTTTAGGCAGTCTCTGAGAATCACACACAACTCAATGGAAGAAAAAAGTATTCTTTAATGAAAGAAATACCAATTAAATGGGTTTATGCCTTGCTTTTCACCATGAGAAAGGATTCCCACATCTATAAACAACAGCCTTCTTTTTAGACCAAACAGTATGAAGATTAATCTTTTAAATCAGGAACAGGCAAGTTGATTCTCTCCAGAGGATTCAATCTATGGTTTCCACGATACCATGCTGTGAGCCATGCTATTGGGGGCTTACTAAACTTTATTTGTCCATTTTACTGTAAAAAAAAAAAAAGATGTGCCATTAATCCCATTTGTGACTGGAGAATTTATGAGATATGTGGAAGACACTAGGTTGCCTACTTTTGTCTTCTAAGAAGTACATAACAAGTCATATTTAGTATTTGGATTGTGTTACTAAAATATTTTTTGGGAGAGTAGAGATAGATTTGCTTCTTCTGTCTCTTGAGTGCCCTATGGTCCTCCACACTTCTCCATGGATAACAGAGTAAAAGTGTACAACAGAGAATCTTTACTGCTAATGTAATTTTGCCAAATGGTTCAAAATGCTGGTGGATCATATATGCTGCACGTAGAACTAACCCAAGTTGAGCAGGCTGTCTGCTGCATGGGATTGCTGTACACATTGTAGAGAGTAACAGACCTAGTATTTGAGGAGTCAGAACTATTGTACTTATTATTGCTCCTCTCACTATGATACCAATTTTCTAGGGTTTAAAATCTTCAAATACGTCTTGGCTATTCAAATGCTTCTTGAACTTCACATTCTAAAAGAAAGGTCTTCCTACCAATTGATAAATAATGTGAAGCAACATGTAACAGTGAAATAGGAAACTAACCTCTCTCTCTCTTAAATAATGTCATAGAACAAGAAAGGATGAAAGAAGGCTGATCAAAATGATTAGACAGTTCAAATATTTAGGATGAAAGTTTATATGATTATAGTTTAGGGGGAAATCATACTTTATAGTTTGAGGAGGGGGACAGGACACATAAACTGCTGCAAACCAGGGGATGGGGTAAATTTCTAGCAAAAAGAGCTAATCTCAACCAACACTACTGGTCAGTCCCAATGTTGGCCTTGGACCACCGGTCACCCTCACATTGCATCAACATACTCAAAACCATGAATAAGTGACCTCATACCTCATAAAGTGCCTTTATTCTTCTGTCTTCCAGTTTCAAAATGACATAAAAGTATATACACACAATCCCCTTAGCCTTCCCAGACACAACATTGATGAAAAAGAAGGATCCTACACTATTTGGATCCAACAAATATTCAGTATGTCTCAAGATGACTCACAAATACAGGAAACCATAAATATTTTAGAATTACAACAAACAAAATGATTAGCCACAGACAATAAAACAATATTGATAGGTAAACAGTAATTGAAAATATTTTAAAATATTTAAATATTTTAGGAATGAGAAAATAGGACAGTTTTCATTTAATCCATAAAAAATGCCTAGATCAGAAAGGAAGACTGATGTGTTGTTTTGCACACTTATTGCCACTATTTTGCAGATATATTTGGTGTAGGTAAATCATTTATCAACGGTAATTATTTGGGAGGGGAGGGGTGCAAGGGGGTATTCCTACTTTGCAGAACTATGTATGGTTATTTTGTAAGGAATGTTCATTATATATAAAGAGGTATAGCAACTGATCTTGAAACATATAGTAGTAGTCCTTGATATTTAATTTACTGGATGCCAAAATATGATTTCAAGGAAATCCCTACCAAGAATCATCTTCACCTCATTATATATTGTGATTTAATATTATTTAAGGTTTTTATACTTACATTGTTTCTCATATATTACCTGTTGATATACAATATTAGTGGGAAAGAAAGGGGTTTTCTTTTTAAGCGCAGAAACATTATTCTTCATTGTTTTAACCAATTCTCATTTAATTTATTAAAAGAGAATTTGCTTTCAAAATTTCAGTGAAATTTTCAAGGATTCAGTGCATTTTGCTGCATTTTGGTGTAGATACCTGTAAATCTACTGTTTTTTACTGTACTATCATATTTCTAGTGTTTGGCAGTTTTCTTGGCTACCAGCACTTCAGTTAAATCCCAAAGGAAGATATTCCCATTGAGAAATATGGATTGCTGAGGTGACTTCAAAATGATGGAAGAACTGGTAACACAGAGCAGCAAAAGTAGCATCTCCTACTGTTTCCACCAATAAATTAAGCCCCAACATAAAATTGTAACCTTCCCTACACTAAAAATGAGATTGGAAAACCCAGAGGGAAATGGTTGAGAAACTGCAATGTAGCACAGTAGAGAACAAAATAGACCACAAAACAAGCTATCACTCTACATCCACTGAAACAACGTTTATTTTCTAAATGAGATTTACAATGCTCAGTTGAAATTCTGAGAGAATTATATCATTTCTGCTCAAGCATTCATAAAATCAAAGGGTCTTAAATATCACAAGGCAACTGATGCTGCAGCCTAGTGAAGCCTGTAGATTGAATTTTAAAGTATTTGTTATATATGTTTGCACTATATAAACTGGTATAAAGTGGCCTTAGGAAGCATTTACAAAGACTGCAATAAGAAACAGTAAAATGCAGCTTCCTCTTGTGTGTAAATGAGATTTTTAAAAAGTGCTGAATGTTCACACTTTAGTTGCAGTGCATGCATACTACTTTTTATATCCGTGCACCATGCTAATTTGCTCTCTGGGCATACTGTGAACCATTTACATAATTTCAGCTTCCTAAAATCTGGAAACATCAGGAAAATTCATGTGTTCATTTGCCTGAAGCAAAAATTCATTGAACCTCCAACAATTGGTATGAGCTCTTGGAAACATGAAAAAAGGGGAAAGGAAGCCACTTTTGGAAACCCGCAGTTTAGCTTTGACAACTAACACCACAATTTCAATTACTGTGCAACCTAAGGCTACTTGTCACAGTGAATGGTTGTTTAAAAAACGGCATTATAGGCCTAAGTACAATTGTTGTAGAAATAAAATTATGGAATGGTTATTCCACGATAGTCACATTAGCAAAAGTGCAAATTGTAGTTTTCTAAATATTTTTTTAAAGTTTCTGTTGTGGGGGCAGAAAAAAATACGATCTGGAAAAAAATGTTTCAATTTGGTTGTGAGGATAGTTCATATTTTATGTGTATCATTATCATTTTAAAACAAAGCAAAACAATTAGCATTTAGTTGCAGCCATAAATATGTTTAATCAATTCGAATCACCATTATGTCATGCAGAAATAATATTTAGTCAGAAATAAGTCGTCTGAACTCAAAGGACACTTCCCAGGCTCCCAGGTCATATGACTGCATTATTATGCAATGCTATTTACTTGGACTTCAGTTAAAAGTATTAGTTATTATTACCTTACACCAGTGATGGCGAACCTTTTCGGCACGAGTGCCCAAACCAGAACGTGCACATGCTGGAGCCCCAGAAACCTGAAGACCAGATGGCCAGTGCACATGTGCATGCCAGCCAGCTGGTCTTTGGGTTTCAGATATGTGCATGCATGCTGGCCAGCTGGTCTTCGGGTTTCCGGCACTCCATGTGCGAAGACCAGCTAGCAACAGTGCGCGTGCCCACAGAAAGGGCTCTGCGTGCCACCTCTGGCATGCATGCCATAGGTTCACCATCACGCCCTTACACCATACAGTAAAGAATACTTTTGTATAATGAAAACAAAGACCACAACCTCAGTAGCAAAGAGAAGAGAAGAACATGCTATTGAGTTCTATTATAACATTCCATGTCTGGTATTTCTGCAACCAATATGCTGTTTCTATCCTGGCAAATTGTGATTCATGTGTTCAAACATTCTAAACATAGCCTTTCCATGATTGATCTTCAACCATCCAACTCTGCTTCTCCCTGAGCCCCTGGATTATACACTGCTTCCAGCAGAAACAGAAATGTAGCTATGCACAGGAGTATAGGGAACAGCAGACATTAAACATTTGCACATGAGATTCAGAAATACCATACTTTCAAACTATATATAATAACAATGTTATATTCAGACATACATCAGCAGCTTATTGAGCAGAGTAGGGAAAAAGGGTATTATAAGTCCTAGAATTGTAGAAATCCCTTTATACTATCGTTTTCTACGTGTAGTTGCAGAATTACAACCCCAAATATTTGTCTGTTGTTCCTTTGAAAAAGTACAAATTGCATGAGT
Organism: Pantherophis guttatus; assembly: GCF_059756535.1. NCBI lineage: Eukaryota > Metazoa > Chordata > Lepidosauria > Squamata > Colubridae > Pantherophis > Pantherophis guttatus. The sequence goes on along the minus strand of NC_142063.1, from coordinate 311,330,371 downwards.
TCTGACTGTAGAATACAATTAACATGCTGAATAAATATATGGTAAAATGGGGTTGGTACTTCTCCCTCATTTCCATATTCAAAGTACAATGGAATAGATAACATGGGAAACAATTTTATAGCAACTATATTATTTCACCAGCTAATCTATTATTATCTATCCAGATTCACAGCAGATATATGGTATATATTTTCACTGCTACCTTATAGAGATTTACCCTATATCTCCCATCCAATTCATGGATTTAGCAGGAAACAACCCCCCCCCCACAATTTTTCATGCTCAGAATGAAAATTGTTTCTCAGAGAAAATGAGATCACAAAATATAGTTATAACCTTCTTTATGTTTGCATTAAATTATTGGCAGGAAAAAAACGTGAAAAGGCAATTCCCACATACAGTAGCTTGGCATATGTAAGTAAAAAAAAAACAAGTCTTCCTTTGAGTACTATCTTTGCTGGCATCTTTGTGATCATACTCATAAAGATGAGACTTCCTGTTTCTTCTTCTTACTGTTATATTTGAAAAACTGCATAAGATTACTGATTGGTTTTACCAGTAAGCCATTTTAGAACTGATTCTTTAAAGTAAATATTTAATATTTATTAGTGGGCAAGTAATAGTTAAGGTTCTGGACTAGGAACAGAGACTAGGAACAGGGAGAACCAAGTTCCGGTCCCACCTGAGTATGAAAGCCAACTGGGTGACTTTGGGCCAGATATTTTGTCTTCGCCCTAAAAAGTACTATAGACAAATAGCAAACCACTTCTGACAATGTTGGCAAGAAAATTGCATTGACTTGAAAACCACACTGGATTTGTTGGTAAAGAGGTAAGGAAAGCTGTCCTCTACCCTCAATTTCATGAGATTGACTAGATCACGAATGTCAAACTCGTCATGGCATGTTGCCATCATGTGACATTTTACATTTTTCCTATTCGCAGAGCTGGGGTGGGCATGGCCTGTGCATGACGCATCCAGCCCATGGGCCACCAGTTTGACACTCCTAGACTAGATAAACTTTCAGAGACTAGTGCAAATTTGTTAAATAATGATCATCCTAGATTCTAGAGTGACCTTTTGCAATGTGTTTATTTACCTTTTGCAAACTGTTTATTACTATTATTTATTACATTTATATGCTGTCATTGTCAAGCGACTCTGGGTGACTTCTAACTGTATTGTAAGCCATCCAGCGTTATCTGAGGTAAATTTTATAAGTAAATAAATAAATTTGAAAAATCTAATGCCAAGTGAAAAATTTGATTTCATAAAATAAATTTGGATTTCATGTATGAAAATGGATTAGCTGTCCTCCCTGGAAACCTGGTGAAAGAGGTTGACTTTCCCCACAACATTTGGGTGGCCAACAAATTTTACAAATAAATACATAAATTAGAAAAATCTAATGCTGAGTGAAAAATTGGATTTAATAAAATAAATTTGGATTTCATGTATGAAATTGGATTAGGTCTCCACTCTTGAAAGCTGGGGAAAGAAGTTGACTTTCCACACAACATTTAAATGCCTAGACAATCTTATCAAAGATTAATAGGTTGTTTATTAAACTTGGTCCAGCACTTTAGAGATATGGAACCATATTTAGTGTTTAAGGCCAATCTTGGTGAAAGTTGCCCAGAACTGATCAAACCAGGACTCTGTGGATCAGAACATCTGCCAAAGTAAACCAGTTACTTTCTATTCTAAGATCTCAATGTGGTAGCTTAAAACTAAGCAGACATTTCTTCTTTCTACTGTGGATATGAATAATGTCAACTTAATATAGAAGCATACAATCATAGAGTTGGTAAGGGACTTCAGAGTTCAACTAATTTAACCTTCTATTCAATTCAGGATCTGCTGAAGCATTTCAACTGATAACTGTCCTAGCACCATTTGAAAATTTTCAGTGAAGGGAAATATACCATCCATTTATTTTTCTATATGACAGCCATTAGATACCTGATGATTGCTATTTTATCTCCTCTCAGTGTTTTATGTAAGCTAAACAACCACAGTTTCTTTAACAGTTCCTTATACTGTTTGATTTCCAGTCATTTATCTTTGTAGTTCTCCTCTGAACTTACTTCAGTTTGTTGACATCTGTTTTAGATTGCATTCACCTTTTTAGCTTATGTATCCTTTTTAGATGTACTACTGGGAAGTTAAATGTCCCCACCCCCTACTGGTGTCTTCCTTTCCTTTCCTTTCCTTTCCTTTCCTTCTTTCCTTTCCTTTCCTTTCCTTTCCTTTCCTTTCCTTTCCTTTCCTTTCCTTTCCTTTCCTTTCCTTCCCTTCCCTTCCCTTCCCTTCCCTTCCCTTCCCTTCTTCTTAGTTTTGTGTCCTCTGCAAATTTGAATGTTCATCTCTTTAATTCCTTCATCCATAAAACTGGTGAATAGCACAGAACCCAGAGATGCACACACTGTTTGCCCAATCTATTAAAGTAGTAATGTTCTGTGTATGTAGACATATGATATACAAAGCATATTTGTTAGACAACATTGTTTTTGTGAGTTTTACTAAAAATGATTTTGAAGAAGTGAGCCTTTGCTTTGTTTGGGATTTGATTTCACAGATCAAAGAGTTGAATGATAGAAAATTATACAGGCTCTGTTTCAGGCAGGTTTCTTTGCTCATTCGACCTATTTCCTACTCATTAGAAGGACCTTAAAATCAGACACATTGATGAATTTAAAAAAAAATAGCCACACCTGATCTTTGGAGCCTCCAGGATCAGAGCCTGAAGATTAGGTCTTGAATTGCAAAATAATTTGAAATACTACAATAGTATCCGGAAAACTCCAAATACAGCAGTTGCTTCCTTCATCTTCTAAAATCATCCAGGTCATGGTTGTCCCAAAAGCAAAGATGCTTTTTTCATAAAGCAACTGGACTTGAGAGCTGTCACAGAGAAGAGAGAGTCAACGTATCCTCCAAAGCACCTGAGGACAGGACAAGAAGTAATGAGCAAAGGATCATTAAAGAGAGATCCAACTAAAACCAAGAAGAAATTTTCTGACAGAACAATTACTTCCAGGTAATTACCGCAGGTAATTATGGGTGCTCCATCACAGGAAGCTTTTAAGAAGAGATTGGACAATCATTTATCTGAAATGGTATAAGGTCTCTTGCTTGAGCAGGGGGTTGGACTAGAAGACATCCAAGGTCCCTTCTAACTCTTATTGAGAAACTGGAAAGGAATAGGGAATGAAATATTCCAACAGAAATCCTTAAAGACTCTTCACCAGTGCCCCTAATCCTTTTGGGGAGGACATTCTTGGATGAAACGATAGCATCTGTTCGTAACCCTTCTCTCTTGGTAGTTGCTCACCTAAGTATTCCTGGGGAGCATTATGGACAGATTTCCATCCTATGTGTATTGGAGACACTGTGTGCAATGTGGGAGCAGATACTATCTGATGGAGTAGTGGCTGCCTCTATGGGAACCCTGCAAGATTCTGGCTCCTCTCTTTGAAGTCAATGTATAAGAGAAGCAGGAGATGGTGGTGGCCTCCTAGATTTTATTTTTGCCTAACTACTTTGGTCTCATTGGATGTGAAACAATGATAATGAGTTACGGGATGAGCTGGAGTCTCTTGGCTAACCAACCCTGCACCCTGTATCACCCACAGCAAGTTGAGAGAGGTAACTATTTACTTTATATAACAAGAAAAGCAGTAAGGAGAGGAGGTCAACAGTTGGAAGAGATTAAAAAGCCTGCTTTTCCCTTCTTGCAGGCTTCCCTCTTCCCTAGGAGCACTGGAGCTTAAGAGAAAAAAAGACCGGTGGAGGAAACTTCCATGCTGAGGGATATCTCCCCTTGTTAGCATCTTCGACTTCATCTTCTTCAGAATAAAAATGACATTATTAAGCATTCACCCCACCTACTCCAGAATGTTGTCCCACACACTTTCAATTAACTCTTCTGCTCCCGGCTCCATAGAAATTCCAGGAGGATTCCAGCTTCTTCGTTACCTGCAGCGCTGGCCCGATCCCTGCCAGAAACGGCTTTTGGGGAAGGGGCCTGTAAGAGGAAGAATCACGTCACCCCTGAAATAGAAAAAGGCCGGGGTTGGCTGGCAGGGGGCGGCTGGGTGGCTTGGGAAAGAGATGGAATAATTTTTATTTTATTTTCATTTTTATCCGGCGCCAGCCCCATCGCTCTCTCTTCTGAAGGGACGCGATGGAAGGACGGAGGCCGCCGTGCAGGGAGAGGTTCCTGTCCACGACGCTGCAGAGAAAACAGCTCCTCCCTCCTCCGGCAGACAGACAGCAAGGAGATGTCACGTGGGTCTCCGCTAGCCCTCCTTTCGCTCGGCTCTCCTCCCTTACTCCCGGAGATAGATAGAAGCCCTAGCCTGACGCTGCTGAAAAGGCGAGGGACGGCACTTTCTTTCTCTCCCCCCCCCCACCTCTCATCCCTTCTGCTTCTGCTTCCCCGAACTGCCTTATTCAAAGAACCTAACGGGGGGAAAATGCTCTTGGACCAACGCCTTACAAAGCGAGGAGGATAATCCGCGCAGGTAAACAGAGCTGGGTTTGGGGAGAGGGACAGGTGTCCGTGTTGTTGCTGGGAGGGGAGCGGGAAATGCCCATTTAGCAGGGATTCTGAACTGTCAAGGCTGCGCAAGGGACCGAGGACGGGTTTTGCACGCAGGATTTGGAAAAGGGGAGAGGGTTGCAAAGCGAAGCGGGGGAGATGGTGGCGGCGGTGCTGCTGCGATTAGGAAGTTAAAGCCTTCTTGTAGTGATTTATTAATAATTTGGGGGAGAAAGGGGAAAAAAAATCTTGCCTGGGATTTTAGAGGCTCGGATGCGCCGAGTTGGGGGGGGGGGGGGCAAGAATCAATCGTATTGATTTTCCCCTCACCTTCCCTTCCCCTCCCTCCCTCCATTGGTAAAATATGTGGCAATTTGGCGAAGGGGAGGGCTAGAAAAGTGGAGCTATGCTTCGGATGCAGATTTATATTTCGGGACGCTTTAATTGGGATCCATTAAATAGCGAGAGGAAGGGGCGTTCTTTTCTGCTCCCCTTTGCTTATCTGACATGTTAGAAGAAACTGCCTTAATCCCAGCTGCTGCCTCATTTTAGAATCCGTGTGTGTGTGAGAGAAAGAGGGGGGGGAGAGGGAGGGAGGGAATATAAATTGAGGTATAACCTGCAGCTCGCTTAAGTAACAGAATAAATCCAAATAAGCAAGCAAAGAAAGAAAGAAAGAAAGAAAAGAAATAGGAAGAAATATGTTTGCCTAACAGTTAAAGGAGTCAATTCTAAAAATAATTAGATTGGAAGGTATGAAGAATGGTGGAAGGAGCATTAAATGGATGAAAATGAATATATAAAAAGTATTTTTTTTTATGAGGGCACTTATCTCTCCTTGCAGCAGAGGGTATTTTTGTAAAGGGTGTGGGGAGTTCCTCCCCCTTCCCAGCCCCTTTTTATTTCAGCTTGTAATTTGTGTACTCCCCAGGTCCTTCCTGCATCCAGAGAAAATCCTTCTGATATTTAAAACAGCAGGATGCTGGTAAGGCTATAGATGCCAAAATGACCTGCTATTAAGGATTTATTGTTGGATTTATTGCCATAATGCTCTCCCTTCTTTGATTATCTTTTTCTTCATCTCTGTTGCTCTATCCTTATTTAATATCCAAGTTGATGAACTTACAGCTAAAATGCTATATTAATAATAATAACAACAGCAATTTACTTTAAGGTAGGGGTATTGAATTCATTGATGAGTTTTGAAATAGGTATTCTCGTCTATTAATTAGGCAAGAAGGACCACAGGCTTTTAAAACAAAAACTCTAACAGTCCATTTAAGTCATGCATGTTAAATCAGCAGTCCATCTTTCACAATCTATCTGCTACACTTCCTTTGCAAACCACTAGACATTCAGTGTTTATCATTGTATCAGCCATAATAAATTTGCAAATGGCTGTTGTTACTAGTATTATTTTGCAGCTGTTGTTGTGTTTATATAGGCATAAGAAAGGTGGGCAGCACAAAGAGAGCAGAAGGTGCTGTCATCAATTAAATGTAAGAAAAATATTTTAAAAAGGGATCTCCTTAGTTCAGCAGCTGACATTTATAGGAACCCTTCTTCTATGCACTTCTGGTTTGCATGTATGTGTATGTGCATGAGAGCTGAACAGGCAAACATACAGCCATACAGAGCTTCTCACTTTCTGAGGACAGCCTAACTGGTCACTTTTTCTCCTAAGCAATTTCCACTGAACCAACAACAGTCACAGACCCCATCCTTGAAGACACTCCTTTCCTTTAGAAAACAAGCATATTTTATGATACAAATTAGCTATAACTATACAAATCCTAGAAGAGAATCTTTTATTAATCCAATTTAATTAATGGATTAATTAAAATAAATTTAAGGATTAATTCCATTTTCTGTTTTGGTTTTGGAAAGGCACAAAACTCCCATCCATCCCTAATTCTGACATTCTCAATAGATCTGCAGTAGGAAGAGAGACACATAGTCTTAGCAGAACCTTGAACTCCAAGGCTATAATTCTGGGAAGTTTTTTCCAACCTGTTAAGGATATTTTTTTCTTCTTCTCCCTTTTGCCTCAGTAGCAGTCCTTATGCTGAAACAATGTCACTTTCTTCAGATGCACCAGGTTCTGTGTTACTTTTTTTGCATTCAACCACTCACCTAGACATACATAACCATAGCTTTCTCATACACTGAATCCATTCCTTGGCTCATAAACTGCTGCCAATCTGTTTCTCACTCTCAACACAATAACTATTTAGACCTCTATTTCAGTCTTTATTCACCCCATCATGACATCTGCTGTAATGAGTTACACACTTAATTAGGATACGTTGATATTATACAACATTTGCAACATCATATTCCTGTAACACACACACACACACACACACACACACACACATTTGTCTTTCCCTCCAGTTCTCCCACCCCTTTATTATGCATGCTCATTCCAATCTTCATAATCTTAATAGCAACACCCAAAACTATCCATTTTTTTTTTAAATTCACACTCGGCCCTCATGACTCTTGCCTGGGACACCATGATTAGGATCATATACCCACAGTGATTCTTTCTGTCCTTCCTTTTTGCACACCCATCAACTCTTATCTGAAACACCTCAGCATTCCTTGTGCAATTTTCATTCTCATAGCCATACCTTCCCTGTAGATGGAGGATAATTCTTCCTTCTTTGCTAATAGCGGTCTATTCTGCACAAATTACTGATTTTTTTTTAACCAACAAAAGGGTATTCCTTTTCCATTACTTACGCTGTCATATGAATACATTCATGCAAACATAGTCTAGCTTTTTTGTTTAATCTTCTCTCACATACATTTGCACACAAATTAAGCTTTTCTTTCATACAAAGTTAACTTTCACCTTTTGTCTCCACACATACTTCAATATATCTATCACACACGCATATATTAATATCCTTTTCTAATATTCTTCAGAAAATCTATTTTATCCATAACCTTTCCTGAGTTCTCACATATAATAATCAATTTGTCTTGCGTGTTGTTTTTTTCACTCATTAATTCTCCTCCTCTCTTTAAACATTTTTTTTTCTTCATGGAAAAACACAGAATTATCAGGCATGAATATTTTGCTCTAATTCTGGGCACTTCCAATTAAAACAATCTCTGACTGCAAAGGTGGAAAAAGCTCTCCATGACACTAGAGGGCTAGACGACCAAATGGATCCGGATTCATAAAGACAAAGCAACAAATATTTTGTTGGGACCTTTTTGTGTGTGTGGGGGGGACTCCGTGGTTCACCACCGAGTTTTGCAGTGGTGGAAAATCCCAAATTCAATTCTTGCTTGGCATCTGCATGGCGCACACCCTCATTCCGGGGAAGAGGCCGCTGTTCAGCAGCGAAGGGCAGTTTTTGCGTGCGAAGGTCTCCTTAGCACCTTCAATTCCGCGCGTTATCCGGGATTTTAGGAAGCAAGGCTGGCAAAACGGGAGAGCGCTGTTGAGAAACCTTGGAGAGCTCTCGCTTGTTGGACGAGAGAGATTTTTTTTTTTTTTTTTTTTTTAAGGAAGCAAAGGCTGGGAAAACGGAGAGCTCTGACCGAAACCTTGGAGAGCTCTCGCTAGTTGGACGCGAGAGATTTTAGGAAGCGAGGCTGGCAAAACGGAGAGCGAGCGCTGTTTGAGACCTTGGAGAGCTCTTGCCAGCTGGAGAAAGCGCGTCGTGCTTGGGAGACACAGCGCGTTCTTCACCGAATATTTATGTCTCTGTAAGGCTTCAATCCCACTCCACCCCTTCTTTTCTCACCCGTTTGCAGATAATGAATTCTCCCGTTCTTCTTCTTCTTCTTCTTCTTCTTTTTTTTTTTTTGCACAACTCTCCCACACATTCGTTAACACCGCCGTCCTGTAATACTTTCAGTCACACACTCCGGCGCTGGTTCTCCAGCACATTCACACACGCACACCCCCTTCCCTTTGCTCCCTCCCCCATTCCCCCGAGCTTCAGCACAACAACCTGGAAACGGGAATGGGGGTGGGGGTTGGAAACAGACCGACGTAGCCCGAGCGTTCACTCCCTCTCCCCCTCCTCCCTCCGGTCAGTCTCTAGCGAAAGCAGCCGCAGCAACGGCGAGCTTTGAAAAGCACGGGGCGTCTAGCTTGCAGCGCGCGCGCTGCCTCGCCAGAGGAGGAGCCCGGCAGCTGCCAGTGGGCGCGTGAGGAAGCGTGACGGCGGGGAGCGGGGGGGGGGCAGGGCAGCGGGCGAGGGCTGGATGCGGTGTCATCAATTTCTCGCTTCCTCTCCCTCCCGCAACCCGGGCACGTCCCCACCCTTCTCCCTAACAGACAACCCTGACGGAAAGGGCCAAGGTGGTCCTCGGCGCCAAATCGTCAGCGCTTCTCTAAGCGGGAACGGGAAGCCTCAGCGGGGTTGGCTGCCCCTCAAGGAGGTGAAATGAGGCTCTTTTTTTTCCCCCCCTCCTTGCTGCTGCTTTCGGTGATTGCTGACATTGGCCGCTGCCTTGCTGATAAGTCCAGGCTGAGAGTCAGAGGCTTATTACAACGAAGACCACAAAAGCCTCAAAGGAAAATACCTGGTCCTTTCATAGAACAATCCCTTAAACAACATTTTTCTCCCTTCATACACTGTGTGTGTGGCTATTCTCAAATAGTCTGCATGGAAATAAATTCTGCAGCCAATATAGGTGGCCCTGTACAGTAATTCAAACTTGCCTTCTCCCTTGCCTATTTTACCTAGTTGACTCAAATTTATTCCCATTCTTCCCTACTAATTCCTTGTTTTATTTTCTCATGCACATATTCACCAGTACCCTGTGTATGATTCCCCTCCCCCCCCATTCTTAACATTGTGTTATCAGGTGGTGTTAAGAGTTTAATGATAAAGAGTTCAGATTGCTGTCCCTCATCCAAATTCTGAAATTACAAATTTACAAGTTGTCTTTCCAGCACATGCTGACAAATCCATGATCCATTTTTTTTTAAAAAAAAAAAGCTTTCAATCGCCATATTGAAGCCTATTTTTGAACCGATAGATTGTCTATTCATATTTTTCTTAAAACCAAAAGAAAATTTGCCATTTTTAATAGATGGGAAATGGTTAGTACAACATAAACAAATAGAGCCAACACTGTAGAATATTAAATAATAGGACAAGGAGCTTAGAAAGTGATCCTTGATCAGGGAACAAGTTCTTTTAACACCTTTTTTTCTTTAAAACATTGAATAATATTAACTTTGAGAGTTAATTTATAAATATAGTTGAGATTTGAATCATAAGGGGGAAATATTATTTTAAATCTATTTCTACCACCTCTTTGAGTATTTGACTAAAATGGTGGTTTATGACTATATTATATACATGCAAGCTTATGTATATTTATAAAATTAAAAAAAAATACTTGGGAAAAGGTATCCCAAACTCTAATTTCTCTCCTTAATTTTTGTCCTTGCAATATTTTGATTTCAAGCCAAAGTAAGAATTATTCTTTGTGTCTCCCAAAATACAAAGTTTTATTAATTCCAAAATGATATACTTTCCCCTCATCATGTAGTTAGCTCTTACCAAATAGCATTACAACTATAACAAGAAGTCCTACCTTCTCAGCTTTTGGGGGACTTCTGGTGAACTACAATGTTGACATGAAAATTCTATTTTGAAGTTAAAAGGTATTAAAATGTAGAAATTGCCATCACCAATCGATTGTATTTATTAAACATTTTTCTCCCAGTGTTTTCAAAATATTAATTGCACCTACAATCATTGTAAGTTGCCCAGACTCACTTAGGATAGTGAGACAGGTGGCATATAAATTTATTCATTTGTTCAGTCAATGAATCAATCACAGTATACTGCCTGCATCAAGAAGTAAACAATATAAAGTGTTTTTCCCCTCCTACAGCCTTTGTGCTGTATTGGCATAGTGCTGAAATACTTTTAGTTGTAAAATGCAAATTATGGATATCAAGAGGTGTTTGCACTTGAAGTAGATGAAAGTAGCATATGCCATTTAATACTTTAGGTACAATCTAAAAGAGTTATGCTCTGGTATTGCTACTACTTGAGGAATTTTTTTTTTATTTGCTGCTGCAAGTCAATTAGTTTTCTTAGATGACAGCTGTAGCTGCAGTGGAGTACTGGTATAGAAATAATGATGTGATTGAACAAATACCAGTAAATATGCATTATCTGCAAATGGTGGGTGTAGCTGGGAATATTTGAGGGGGAAGGGTGAGATAATATTTTAAAACATGGAAACCAATTTAACTTGCATTACAGAGAAACATGTACATTTAGCTAGTTACAAGTTATATCTAATGTGAGATTATGAGATTGTATGTAGTTCTTTATGATAGAAGATGAAAGAGATTAATCAAACTTTGGCCTCTATTATATAAGCAATTAAAATGAATCAATTTTCCAAGTTTAAAAATTAATTAAAGGAAGCAGATAAAAATATACAAAGAAATATATCAATAAATATATTGATTCCAGGGAAAAAAACCAGCCATACCACTGAAGAAATTCACTGCTAGTTTGCCCCTCCTATGATTTCATCCACTTTATATAATATTAAAAACATGTTTATTACATGGAAAATTGCTAAACCTAGTATATAGCAGGCAGAGATATACTTTTTACCATGAATCTTTTTGAGAATAGTAAATATAGAATAGTAATAAATATATTTTGATATCCCTTTGTATCATAACTTTAATGAGGCATTTCCAATTTCTTTTTTGCATAAAAACTTATTGCTACAAATGTAGCATACTGTGTCACCAGAAACATTTTGAGCACAATACGTTAGGTATGTGGGTCTATTGTAGCAGAAGACCTTCAATTTACTTCTGGTTGCATTTATATTTGCTGTTACTTTCAGCTCTTTATTTTTCAGGAATGAAGTACTCAGGATTGTGAATGTAATTTTGTTATCTTTGTAATTTTTGCAGGTTTTTATAAAACACATTTTTTTTTAAAAAAAAATGGTGCAAAATCTTCCAACAATCAAGCACCAGGATCTTTTCAATTTTGGCTTTTCAGAAGAAAAACAAAATAGGAGCAGCTGTGAGGCTCTGCATAGCAAGTAGCTTCTAAGCTACATGACAGCTTCTGGATTTCAGCCCCATTGGGAAATACACAGTCTCCTGGTTTATTACATGGCAGGCAGTCCATGGTCTGATGAAAGAATCAACTTTGGAAAGACAGGATTGGAGTTGGTAAATTGCTTGCAGTGAAGGTGACAAAATTCCTGGGAAATACAGCTATTGGATAAGATGACTTCTACATACACTTGGATACTGACTTTTCCATATATGCTGGAATATTGATTAAATCTTGCTGGATTTGTGGATCTTTTAAAAAGGTCTTCTAAGTAGTTAATGGACCTTCCTACATTTGTGTATTTTCCACCCATCCCCAGCTTCTTTTCATCTTGTCAACATGGATTTTTAATATTAATATATTTGTTGACTCACTCTTAGTCTTCACTTTGAGAAGCAGATGACTGAATAACTTTTTATCAGTGCCTTTTATTTTTAAAAACATTTTTTACAGTTCAAATAAAATTGCACATTTGTTGGTGCTTTATCTTTCATTTCTTCCATTATTTTTATTTTTATTATTGAAAAAGAACAAATTTGCATCTTGGCTGAAAAGCCTGAGCCTCTCCTACTGGGGGAAGGCAGCCAGTTTATTTTCCCCCAGAACCTGGAAAGCAAGAATTAAGTATCTGTTGTGAGTGGTCACTGGAAAGATTTTACCCTGTCTGCTTCAACGCCCCCACCACCACTCCCCCCTCCTCTTCCCCCTCTCCCCCACCCCACCCCACCAAGAATGGGGCCTGTGCTCCTTCGGCGTGGAGGCTGCCTCCTACTTTGGATGGCACTGCTCCTGGGATGTTGGGCTGAGCTTGGCAGTGGCTTGGAGTTCCCAGGAGCAGAGGGCCAGTGGACTCGCTTCCCCAAATGGAATGCCTGCTGTGAAAGCGAGATGAGCTTTAACATGAAAACCCGCAGTTCCAGTGGCCTGGTCCTTTACTTCGATGATGAGGGCTTCTGCGACTTCTTGGAGTTAATTCTGACACAAGGTGGGCGGCTCCAGCTAAGTTTCTCCATCTTCTGTGCTGAGCCTGCCATCTTGCTCTCTGACATGGCTGTCAATGATAACCTGTGGCACACTGTGGTCATTCGCCGCAATTTTAAGAATACAACACTATTAATTGATCAGGCTGAGGCTAAATGGGTAGAAGTGAAATCTAAGCGGCGGGACATGACGGTCTTCAGTGGTCTCTTTCTAGGAGGGTTGCCTCCAGAGTTACGTTCACCTACCCTGAAAGTAACACTCTCCTCAGTGAAGGATAGGGAACCTTTCAAAGGATGGATAACAGATGTAAGAGTCAATTATACACAGTCTTCACCTGTGGAGAGTCAAGAAGTACGTCTGGATGATGAACAGAGCCACTTATGTGCTAGAGATGTTTGCCTCAATGGTGGTGTATGCTCTGTGCTCAACAATCAGGCAGTGTGTGACTGCTCCCATACTGGTTTCCGTGGGAAGGATTGCAGTGAAGGTAAGAATCTGTTTTGCCCTTTCCCAGTCAGCCTGCCCCTCAATGAAAGAGGAGGTCAAGAGATGGAGACTGCATGGCTTTTCCTCCATAGGAGTGAATCTTGCAGCTGTGCTTTCCCCTGATTCATCTCACATTTGAATCTTTTGTTAAATATTCCAACCCCTGTTCTTTCATCTCTTTGAACTATGACATAAGCATATTTTTGCATTGTAAAGATCAAGCTGAAAATTAAGTTGAGGATCAGAATTTTGTAGAATTGTAAGGAATGCAAATAAAAAGAATAGAGATTTGGAAAGCTGTAGTGCGAATAGGTAGGTATATTTTCTACCCCACTCAAGAAAGGATAACTTTAATTTTCAGGAAATAGACTGGCAAATTGATCTACCAACCAGGTCACTTGAAATATTATAATTTAACCTGAACAGTCCTAATAATTGGACAAAAAGGAATAATTCTGAATACAATTACTTATATTTAACAAGTGTGTGGATTTAGTTGTTGCAAGCCTCATTATCTGCGCGCATGGGAAGAGAGTATTGGATTTATTTTTCATAACAAAATATTTGAGAAATTCAATATTTCTCCTGTATAAGGCTAGATTAGTAAATATACATAACAAATTTTCTTGCATTTTAAAACCATGGGATGCCCTCAGAGCCAATACAAATAATATTGTATGAGGGAAAATAATGTATATTTTGTATGCTTGCACAAATAAAAATAAATTATATTATCAAAGGTGAAATGGAAAGGATTGTTTAAAATAGATAAAGAATAGCTAATTGAGTAGCTTCATTTAGTAAAGATCTAGTCCTTTGTCTTTATCATTTTAATCTAATTTTACTGACTATGGAACAAATATTTGTGGGGTATGTCTTTATGTGAACTTCCTGTCTTCTTTATTCAGAAGTTAGCCTCAGTCACCCAACATTATTTTTTTTTTAATTTGACTATTTGATAAAACTTCGTCTGATCTACCATGTTTCTACCATTAATCAAAAAAGCCACTCAGTCTGTTTTAATATATATTTACAGTTGCTCTTGAAATTGTAGTATCTCATATGTTGTATTTTACTGGCTGTTTTATAAAGCTGGTCATTAACCAAAATTAATAAATTCTATAGCCTGTGTATTGTACTGGTTCATAAGGAAACACTTTTGAATTGGTCTTCTGGCAATGCTTAGTTTTAAGATGGTATGGGACTTTAAAGGAATTTTTTGCATGGAATTTAGATTTTTCTACTTCAATATGTGGATTTTTGATGTAATTTATACTGATAATTAGTTGAGAGATTAGCTGAGAGATTAATTGTGATACCACCACAAAAGCTATTACAAGTAGTTTTTTAGGCAATGCTCTTAAATCCTAAAAAACCTGGAAAAATTAAAACTCTTCATTTGAAACATAAAACTATGATATCTCCATTTTAGTTGTTTATTTCAGTTAATGCATATTAAACTCATAACCCATTTTGGAAATCAGCAACAGTTTTAATAAGGTAGGAAACTAAATTATAAGAGAAAATATATTTTCTCTTATAATTAAATATATAGTCCTACAGCATAGTGTTTGGATTTGCCCAGAAGCAATTTCTGTGGCTTTCAATTGGATATACAGGTAAGTACATAAAATTGCAAAATTATATAGTATTTGCATTCTCTAATTGCAAGGATGTTTTATCTTAGGAGTAAAACTGCCTTAGACTAATAACAGAGGAACATGCACTGTTGTATAACTATAATGCTAGATAGATAGATGATAGGTAGGTAGGTAGGTAGGTAGGTAGGTAGGTAGGTAGATAGACAGACAGACAGACAGACAGACAGACAGACAGACAGACAGAAACTTTCTTATTAATTATGGAGGAGTATTACTCCCTCTTCCTTCCTATTTGTTAATGGAAGCAATTTCCATTAAGTTAAATTGCATATCAGCAACACACTGGTCTGTTTATCAATTAATATAAAAATTGAATTTGTATTTATAGGAATGAAATATCTATAAACAACTTGTTGCACTCATTAAGGAGGGAAATCAGAATAGCTTTTGGGTACAGTATTTTCATTTTTGGAATGTATTTTGAAGTGGTAGATTTGAAAACCTTCAGTGGATTATTTCCAGAGGTCTAGAAGCTGAAATATGGTGTCCCTTGCATAGTGATGGGTTTTATATGATTGGTGAAGAGTTGTTCATCAAACTTGTAATGTATCATTAATAGATACTTAATGTATTTTTGGTACTATTGTGTATTAATTAGAACATAGTATTTTGAATTTCTGGTTATTAAAATTAATTGCCTTTTATTAGTACTACATATCATATAACTATTACTATGGGTAAATCATAATTAACAAACTTACATTCCTAAAATATTCACAAATCACAAAACACTGTATTTGTAGTATTATTAAAGTTAGCAACCCCTAGCCATTTATTGACCTTGAAAAAGATAAGTACCATGTTGCTCCCACTTAGTAGGAAAAGAAAGGACATTTTAGGCAGAAATTAAATTAGAAAGTTAAAAAAAATTAGTAGAAACAGTAATGGCAAACCATTTTCATATTGTTGCCAGAAAACGTATATTGATATATTCATTAGTTATCAGGAATAAGATTT
Organism: Pantherophis guttatus; assembly: GCF_059756535.1. Taxonomy (NCBI): domain Eukaryota; kingdom Metazoa; phylum Chordata; class Lepidosauria; order Squamata; family Colubridae; genus Pantherophis; species Pantherophis guttatus. The sequence goes on along the minus strand of NC_142063.1, from coordinate 311,314,667 downwards.
TTTAAGTTAATTTTGTATATTTTATAAATATTGTATACAGTAGTATACAATTTATGTCTCAGTTTAAAACATATTTCAGGCTATATTATCCTGACAGCCTGTTCGGTTTAGCTAGTCAGATTAAAAACCTTTCTATAGAATAGAAAAAGGGTATAACCACAAATATCTCTACATCCATAACAATTTAATTCACTTGCTTTAAAAGACATAGCAAGCATGGTTTGAAACCAGAGTGCTATAATTGTGTGCAATTTACAGCTTGTCAGATAATAGACATAATTTTTTTATCACATGCATTGAATTTGAAGGGGAAAAAAATCCAAGAGAAAAATAAAGATGTCTGAATAACCGACATATTCTATTCCATAACCAGATCTTCAATTCCAGTTTAATTAATGAACCATGCTAAAAGATAACAATGAAAACTCATAATATTCTTGCATTTTCAAACATTTAATATATGAAGCATTTCCTTGACAAAATATCAAAATATTTCTAACAAAATGAACCATCAAAATCACCCATTTTTAGTAAATTAAAATAACAGTATTTCTGGCAATGCAAATCTAGGCTTCAGCCTCTAGGTATAGCAACAATCCAAGTTTGCTCCACATTACATTAGAAATAGAACAGATAAAAATCAACTAGTGAGCATGGCTAATTTAAAAAAAAAGACAACTGAAATTCCTAACTACTAAACTACTACTGTGTGGTATTCCTTCATTACTACACAATAATTAATGTGGATCACTCAGTAAAAGGTTTTAAGAAAGTAATATAAACCAATGGTCTATTCTACCTGAGGAACTCAGATAATTATGAAAAGAATATTAGTGAAAAACATATATTAGCTGTGATAGAGATGAGTTCCATACTAAAGATGATTAGGATTTTTAAAAGAAAAGAAAACAATTTCATATAAATTTATGAAGTCATCATATCATGAATACAGCATATATTTCTAACTATTATATCTCATAAACATAAATAAGATGCGTAGAAAAGGACCCCAAAAGGAGAATTAAAACATTTAGTAAATTGGAAAATCTTCATTTTTTTCCTTTATATATATATAAAAAAGGATGAATAACAGTTAATCAGATTTATAGAATTATGTACAAGTGGCATATAGTTTCTGGGCTTTTTTTTCCTTCTGGCAGCCAGCAGACCCTTTGCTGCCCATTGGGAGGCTAAGATAGATCTATTTCGGCCTTATAAGGCCTCATCAGTTAGCCACACCCTCATCTCATGTATCCTCCATGTAAAGGTACAATATTTGTTTTTCTTTCTTTTTCGTAGGTTTTATGTGTATTTCTCTCTAGCCAGGTTCCACCTACGTAAACCAAGATATTATGCAGCCCTAGTTCAGTGAAATCACAATTCACTAGTTTCTGGGCTTTTTGTTTCTAGGCTTTTTTTTTTCTGGCAGCTAGCAAACACTCTGAGACTAAGATCTTAGTCTCCCAATGGGCAGCAGAGTGTTTGCTGGCTGCCAGAAAAAAAAAAAAAAAGCTTAGAAACTAGTGGATTGTGATTTCACTGAACTAGGGCTGCATAAAAATCTTGGTTTATGTAGGAAGAACCTGGCTAAAGAGAAATACATACATACATACATACATACATACATACATACATACATACATACATTATTGTTTTAGCCAGGGTTTTTCCTACGTAAATCAAGATATACACATATAGACCTACGAAAATATATATATATATATATATATATATATATATATATATATATATATATATGTATGTATGTATGTATGTATGTATGTATGTATGTATGTGTGTATGTGTGTGTGTATGTGTATATGTATATGTATATGTATATGTATATGTATATGTATATGTATATATATGAAGCATATATTATTATGTAACCTTGTGACTTAAGTATATACTTGTGTTTGATGTTGGAACCCAAGTGCAAAAGGAATGAGGTTTACACTATGACATATTTTGTTTTTGTTATCATATAAGACGAGGGTTGTCCCCTCCACACACACAAAAAAAAAAAATGTGTGTGGATTGGATAGTAATCGTGCATTCTTTAATGAGAATAGAAAAAGTTGTTGAAAATAAATAAATATGAAGTGCAAATGATTAAAGAGATTGCTACTACAGCATTGAATGCCTTTAAAAGGTGAACCTTCAGATTAGTAGCTGCTTGGGTGGGACTGCATGGGTGAGGCTATACATGCCTGGTAAATTTAACTCTTTCTATAATGTCTAATAATAAAGCTTTTCTCTATTTTCTTTATGTCTCTGTTCATTACTTCTTTCTTTTGCCTCATTTTTATCCACTGTGCTTCTTTTGTTTTTCCCTTCTTGGGTCAGTTAATACATCCCCCCCTCTTTTGGGGGGGGTGTTTTTGATAAGAAAAAAGGAGATAGAATGTTTGAACACTTCTGTGTGAAGAGCTTGCATGTGAAATTCAGAATAGTAGACATATGGAATATTTTGTTTCACTATTAATATTAGCTATTGATTCAGTTAATGGTAGGGGATTGCCTTGACTACATATGCATGTGGATATGTATTGTGACTTCTGGCAGATACATATCCACATGCATATGTAGAAGGCTGTCACATGCATATATTTATGTGGATTGTGGAAAATTTCTGGGAATGGTTTTAGTTGTATTGGACAATTTTAGGATGACAAGATACAGAATCTAAGATTCTTTCTGAGAGGATTTCCCCCTTTGCTTATACTTAAATCTATTTTGCTTTTATTTATTTATGGATTTATTTCTGATGGTTGCTTAAATTGAGAATAGTCTTTCTTTCAGGACAATGGATGGATGGATTATCCCATTTCTTTTTCTCACAATACCAACATTTCACAATACTAGCAAATCCAATGAAACAATTTGGCAAGATTTCATAACAGATTAAAAAAAGTCATTGTTCATACATCTCCTTAATTCGCTAAGATCTTTTCTTGCCAGACACTGAGCCAATGGCTTATACAGTAAAAGGAGATTAGATGAATCTTGGAAGAAAAGTATATTGATAGCAAATGGGTTCAACTCTCAATACAGCAACAGCAAAGCTATCAACATAACATCAATAATGATTTCAGATAAATAATATGTGCTCACAGAAATATAAACATAGTAAATCAGATCAGATAATTTTAATTTGTTAAATCCTAGACTGTTTTTATGAAAAATAAAATAAGTAGTCATATGATGGTATTGCTGCAAGATTTTGAATTTGATATGGAAAATTATTTTATTTCCATGAAAAACAATTTGATCACTATCTGAACGTTTTCTATTTAAACAGGAAATTATCCATGATAGTACTGTCTTGCTAGTTTTAAAAATCCTCCTTGAAAAATCTTGTTCCTTTTAATGAGACAATGATGAGCATTGGAAGGATGACAAAGTAGTAGGAGTTAAAAGCAAACCATTCCATGTTTAAAACAACTACAATGTTCATCAAAGCAAAAGTTTTATAATATTATTCCCATATTAGTTAGTGGCCCTTCCTTTGAGCATTTTAATGACCAGAACTAGAAACAGTAGTTTCTAGATAATAAGGTAGTAAAACTGATTTATTTTATTTATAGTCTTAAGGGTCATATTTGATTAAGTTAGGGAAGAATACCTATGTACTTTCTAAATTAACTTAAATGAGCCTTCAAGTTGATGTTGATGTCTCTCATCCACAGTAGTAATTTATCCTTTCCTGTAATATAAAACCAGAAAACAATATCCCTTATAGCTTTTTTATTATTATTATTATTTGTTCAATGTGAAGTCACAGCTGCCAGTTCTTAAACTGGTGTTGACCTTTGTAGAACATAAAATAATAGGGTTGGAAGGTACTTTGAAGATCTTCTAGTCCAACCCTCTGGTGAAACAGAAGACCGTATACAATTCTGGGCAACTGGCTATCCAGTCTTTTCTTGAAAACCTCCAGTGATGGAGCGCCCACAACTTCCAGAAGTAAACTGTTCCACTGATTAATTGTTCTCACTGTCAGGAAATTTCTCCTTAATTCTAGGTTGGCTCTCTCTTTAATGATCTTCTACCCATTACTTCTTGTCCTGCCCTTAGGTGTTTTGGAGAATACATTGAATCCCTCTTTTCTGTGACAGTTCTTCAAATATTGGAAGACTGCTATCGTATCACTCTAATTCTTTTCTTCGTTAGACTAAACATACCTAGTTCCCTCAGTTGTTCATCATATGGTATGGCCTCCATACCTGTTATCATCTTTGTTGCTCTTCTATGCATTATTTATAGAGTCTCAACAACTTTTTTGTATCATAATAACCAGAATTGGATGCAGTATTCAAAGTGGTACTGTCACTTCACATGATATTGAAACAACCCTCTGTTGGTGCAATTTAGGATTGCATTAGTTTTTCATTTGCATCTTCTTCCCAAGAACCTTGGATGTCATAATATATGTGTATATTATATGTGTAGATCTAAGCAATGTATATGTGTAGATCCAAGTATATGTGTAGATCGAAGCAATGTGGCCTTTTGCAATTGATAGATTGCAATATTGCCAAAGTGCAGATCACTGGGACCACCACTGCTAGTTAATGCCAAAATCAATTTTAATGTTCAGATCTTGATACTTTGTGATCATCTTCTCCTCCTCCTCCTCCTCTTCTTCTTCCTCTTCCTTCAGCAATAGTTTCTACATATGCTTAATACCTGCCATATAAAGTTCTGTTTTAAAATGTAATTGGCTTTATAATTACCATCTAATACCTTTGTTCATACCGACAGGCGGCACACAACATTTATAGGTAGTTCAGTACTTAGCACATTTCTTTTAATACAAAAGAGAGCTGATTAAGTTTATGTTAAATTGCTCCTTAGTTTAACCCCCTATTATGTATGTAGATTAACCAATAGATATTCCCTTACATTGTATTCTCAAGTCCAGTAGCAGATACCAAAGATAATTACTCTGTACAGTGAGTTTTTTATAAAACTAAATACAAATCTCATGTTGCATATAGTGAATTGTTTTTATTCTTAGTTTGAATACCGATTATATAAGCCACACAGAGTAACTTTGGACAGGGAGGTGGGCAGCATATAAAATAAGTAAGTAAGTAAGTAAGTAAGTAAGTAAGTAAGTAAGTAAGTAAGTAAGTAAGTAAATTTTATTTGTTTCATGATGTATTTATTTTTGTTTGTTCTTAATCTTAGTTATGGATTTAGAAAATTAGGAAAGAGGTTATATGATTGAGGCATCCTATAAAAAACATGGAAAGAATACTATATACAAATTTCTCCTAAACTATGTACTCTACAGGTGAATGATCTTTTTAGCTACTCACAATCATGTGTATTACATTCACCCTTCCAAAACTGCTTTTATATAGTAATCAAAGCCAAATGGGTTTGATGCTAATCCAACCAAAGATTAAAAAGTTATTCAGTCTATAGTGCAAATGTCAACATCTCAGACTTGGAAAAGAAAACAATATTAAACACAGTTTAATTTTAGAATAGGGTTTGAGCCACTGCCTCTGATGTTAAATTTGAAACCAAGTGCAAAGAAAGGTTACTGATTAAAAAAAGCTGCCAGGAATGGAAAGTAAGGAAAAGTATTTTAGTAAATCTTGGACTCATAACTTTTTATAAACATTACCGGGAAGAACAATGATTATTTGACAGTCATTCATAAATTATTAAAGATTACGAAACAATATCTTGAGCATGCCTTTGATAATCCACTTCAGCTATAAACACAAAGAGGAGTGTTAGAGAATCAGTCTAATCACCTAAATTATATAATATGTCTATGAAAACATTATTTTTAAACTCTTCCAAATAAACACAGGACCCCTTTAAATCTATGAAGGCCTTCTCATTGATAATATATCTATTTCCTTTGACCAATCTGTTTCTGTAATACCTTTGGAAAAATTACCTCCTACATGACCTGCATTGATATCAAGGACTTGTGAAGGTGGGATTAGGCTGTTCATTCTTCTTTGCCAGCCTGGACAATCCCTGGAGAGCATTTCCATGAATGGAATTCTTGTGTGATTAGAAATATAACTACATTAAATAAATCATAAACAATGGAGATAACAATTGGCATATATTACTTCGTATTCAAACAAGCTGTTCACACATCTCCAACATATTTTCTCAGAATAAGAATGCTTCAACAATCAATTTTCTACTGATATGGGAAATGAAATTTGAAATGAAGTGAAATTCTTCCTCCATATACAATACTGAAGCAATTAAGGTGGTAAAGCACAATCAGCTAGTCTGCAGGATGGTAGGAGTAGCTTCTTTCTTTATATTTGTGATAGAAATGAACTATTAGATCAGTATTGGCTGCATTCTCTTATTATCCAACAGCAGTATTACTGTACATTTATGTTAGCCTATTTCTACTCATAATAGAAAGGTTGCCTGTATGTAAAAAGAGACCAATGTTTTAATTATTTTAATTTTATTCCTTTTTAGGCAATAATTTTATGATATGTGATTAGTACCCAGTAAAACATCAGAGCCCATTAAAATAGTTTGATAATATGTTTGTTATCATATATGTGTTTATACATACATACATACATACATACATACATACACATTAATCATGAGGAGTGGGGCTTCTGAGTATCACTCTGTGCATTACTATAGCTATATACTGTAAAATAATTTATTTGATGTTTCTTATATTTCTTCTTGTATGTTTTGAATCCTAAAATCTCCAACTTATCTATCAGATAGATCAATCTGTCCATCCATCTATCCAGTAAATCACTGAAATGACTCTAAAGAATCTACACAAATAGCCTAAAATAATTATTTCACTACAGTGTCATAACTTACAATGCTATCTAAAATAGCACATACTGTACATACACTCCTCAATGAGTTATTGTATTTTCAATGAGTTATTGTATTTTCTTTTCAGTTCTTTTTTACATACTGTATGAGTAAAAGTGATTTACTTCATATAATTACTGTGAGAGAGAAACTATAAAAAGCAAAGTCATCACAGAATCTGTCTTAGAAAAATTCCACGCAAGTGAGTGATACTAAGGATAATAGTTTATTAATTCAAATTTAAAGGCAAGTGAGTATGCAAACTCATTTGTTCTTGTTGAACCAGTTACTATCCATCTTTGGTATACTATTTGCTATTTTGGTATCCTATTTGCTATTGTGAAAAAAAAATGATTTCTTCTTCCAATGTAACTTGACTTGGAACTTGAGGAGTAGTGATCTTTTCTACAGTTAGCCTCTGGTCACATCTTAGCTGTTATTATTGAGCTCTTCCAGGTACCAATGACGCAATGAGACTGATTTTTTAATATACCGTTAATTTCAGATTGAATTTGGCCATAAAGTTTGTCAATCTTCTGCATCCGTAGTTGGGTCATGAACTTGGATAACCATTCTGTTAAATGTCTGTACAAGACTGTTCTTGGTCTAGTTGATTTTATTTGGCCACTGAGTGCATTGCACCCAAGTGCTTTAATCAAAATAGAGCTGGAAGGGACCTTGGAGGTCTTCTAGTCCAACCCCCTGCTCAGGCAGGAGACCCTATATCATTTCAGATAGATGGCTCTCCAATCTTTTCTTAAAAACCTCCAGTGATGAATCACCTACAACTTTTGAAGGCAAACTGTTCCATTGGTTAATTGTTTTCATTGTTAGGAAGTTTCTCCTTAGTTTTAGGTTGGTTCTCTCCTTGATAATTTCCATCCATTGTTTCTTGTCTTGCCTTCTGGTGCAGCCCCTCAAATACTGCCTCTCTCCCTCCCTCCCTCCCTCCCCACTCCACCCTCATATATATATATATATCTATATCTATGTATCAGAATAGAGCTGGAAGAGACCTTGGAGATCTTCTATCCAACCCCCTGCTCAAGCAGGAGACCCTATACAATTTCAGATATGTGGTTATCCGGTCGTTTTTTAAAAACCTCCAGTGATGAAGCACCTACAACCTCTGAAGCCAAGCTGTTCACTGGTTAATTTTCCTTACTGTTAGGAAATTTCTCCTTAATTTCAGGTTGCTTCTCTCCTAGATTAGTTTCCATCCATTGTTTCTTATCTTTTCTATATTCTTCTTTACTACATTGTCTTTACTATATTCTTCCTACCTATGAAAGCAGCATTGCTCCTTTGTTGTTTTTCATGTCCTGAGTATTCTAGTCCATTTCAGTTTACTGATATATGATGTCTATGTGTAGTTGATTCTTTTCATCTTTTCTGTGGTGAATTTTCCCATGTTCATGTTTCTTAAATTCCACACTCCTTTTGCAATTATGTATTTGCAGCCTAGTTTTTCTTTTCCTGCTCTGCAACATCAATAAAAAGACATTCAAAGGCTTTAATTTCATTCCACCATAAGCACCACTAGTACCCTGAAATTATCCATTCTTCTTCAGCAGGATATTGAATGACTTCTGATCTGAGGGGCCATCATCTGTTCCTTTATCAACAATCACTTTATGTTGTCTATCCATATGGCTTTCTTGATAAAGTACAGAAGTAGTTTATCATTACTTTTTTCTGCACAGTATGAAATTGTCACTAAATGGTCATCTGCCGCATTACCTAATAACCAGTGGTGGGTTCCTCCCAGTTTGGCCCGGTTCTCCCGAGCCGGTAGCGGTGACGATATGACGTCACCAAACCTGTTCTGCCGCCCACTGCTGCCCTCACACCCCCCACTCCCCGCATTATTCTTACCTTTTATTTGGCCCCACCCCCAATCTATTGCTGCTTCCTGAGTCCCAGCTGATGGCCAGAGGGAAAAAAACTGTTTAAACTCTTGCCGCGGGGCTACAAAGGGCCGCCCTACAGCTGATCAGTGTTAACAGAAAACAAATGAGTAGATCAGTGCCTGCAAAAATACATGAGTAGATCAGTGCCTGCAAAAAATAAATGGGTAGATCAGAATTTATTGGCCAAGTGTAATTGGGCACACAATGAATTTGTCTTTGGTGCATATGCTCTCAGTGTACATAAAAAGACAAGATACATTTGCCAAGAATCATAAGGTACAACACTTAATGATAATCATAGGGTACAAATAAGCAGTCAGGAAACAATCAATATAAATATAAATCATAAGGATACAAGCAACAAAGTTACAGTCATGCCATCATAAGTGGGAGGAGATGGATGATAGGAACAGTGAGAAGACTAATAGTAATAGTAATGCAGTCTTAGTGAATAGTTTGACAGTTTGAGGGTATTTTTTGTTTAGCAGAGTGATTGCGTTCAGGGAAAAAACTGTTCTTGTGTCTAGTTGTCTTGGTGTGCAGTGCTCTATAGCATTGTTTTGAGGGTAGGAGTTGGAACAGCTTATGTCCAGGATGCGAGGGGTCTGTAAATATTTTCACAGCCCTCTTTTTGACCCGTGCAGTATACAGGTCCTCAATGGAAGGTAGGTTGGTAGTAATTGTTTTTTCTGCAGTTCTGATTATCGTCTGAAGTCTGTGTCTGTCTTGTTGGGTTGCAGAACTGAACCAGACAGTTATAGAGGTACAGATGACAGACTCAATAATTCCTCTTAATCCTTTGTTCTTGGTTCTTAGCATTTTGGCCAGGAGCCCTTTTCTTTGGAGTACTCCAATAAAAAGCAAACAGAAAACCTGCACCTCGTGTCTGGCGTTCATCACTGGCTTTGGCACCAGGCTCAGACCCGAATTGGGTACAACACTACTGTTGATACTGTGTTATCTAGTATTGTAAGAAGTGGTAGTATGGGAGGGTTTCTCCTAAAGTCTACCACCATTTCTATGGTTTTGAGTGTGTTCAGTTCCAGATTGTTCCGGTCACACCATGAGGCTAGTTGTTCAACCTCCCGTCTGTATGCGGATTCATCATTGTCTCAAATGAGACCGATCATTGTTATATCATCTGCGAACTTCAGTAGTTTAACAGGTGGATTGCTTGAGATGCAGTCATTGGTATATAGAGAGAAGAGAAGTGGAGAGAGCACACAGCCCTGGGGGGCTCCTGTGCTAATTGTACAAGTATCTGATGTGATTCGGCTTAGCTTCACCTGCTTCTTCTTGTCTGTTAGGAAGCTTGTGATCCATTTACAAGTGTGTTCAGGTACCACTAGCTGATTTAGTTTAGTTAGAAGAATGTCCAGTATGATGGTATTGAATGCTGAACTAAAGTCTACAAAGAGGACCCTTGTGTAGGTCTTTGGAGATTCAAGATGTTGTAGGATGTAGTGCAGAGCCATATTAACATCATCATCTGTAGCTCTATTTGCTTGATATGTAAATTGCAGGGGGTCTAACAGCGGATCCGTGATGGCTTTCAAGTGGGACATCACTAGCCTTTCAAAGGTTTTCATAACTACAGATGTTAGAGCAACTGGTCTGTAGTCATTCAGTTCCTTGATGGAGGGCTTCTTCGGCACTGGCATGATAGTGGAGCGTTTGAAGCAAGAAGGAACATGGCACATCTCTAGTGATTTATTGAAAATTTGGGTGAAGATGGGGGCCAATTGGTCAACACAGACTTTAAGCAAGAAGGAGTTATCTTGTCTGGGCCTGGTGCTTTTCCTGGCTTCTGTCTGTGAAATAGATCTTGCACTTCGTTTTCTGTGAACCCAATGGGATGGGGTCAGTTGTAGGAGGTTTGGCTGTTGTTGGTGTGGGATGGGGGTTGTGGAGATGGGGGTTGTGGAGATAGATGTCTGTAGTTTCCTTTCAAACCTGCAGTAGAACACGTTCAGGTCATCTGCCAGTTGTTGATTTCCTTAAGCCCGGGAAGGAGGTTTGCTGTAGCCGGTGATATCATTGCTGCCCTATATAAATGCCTGCTCAATTTATCTGGCCAGCTGGGATGACCTTCATCTGTTTGGTGGCCTGATGGAAATATATTATTTTGGTATACAATCTAGATGTTCTTTACTGCCCTGCCATACAAAATAAAGCAACATAGCAGGACTTGAGGGGGAAATTATTGCTATAAGGAATCAGCTAATGTATAATATTGCTCTATATCCAGTTTTTGTCCTTTTGATGGGGAAAACCATGTGATGATGGGATTCTTCCAGAAATAGCAGAGGTTTCCACTAGAAGAAAGGGCATTATTCAATTTTATAGTGCCTGTCCACAAATAGCATGATTCTGTAATGATGTAATATTGTACACTGGTTCTCCAAATTCTATCTCTATTATTAATCTTTTCTTGATCAAAGATATGAATTGCAATTAATGCATCTCATTATATATCATGTTTTCTTAAAATTGTATATATATTTGCTTTATCTTTTCAATTTAAGTGTATAAAATTATTTCAGGTACTATATGACATAAAAATTGAAATTGTCAAAGCTTGATATTCCAACATAATTGTTTGCTGTAAAAGTAATATACTTGTTATTTTATCCTATGGCTTATGTGGATCATATGTGTGTGATATCATGTATATAAATTGTGAGATATATTGGGGGACCTGTATGCATGTACTGTACATATTCAGACTGAGTGGAAGAAGATAATCAGACATATGATTGGTTATAACTACAGAGGATAAAAGTACTTCTGTATCATCATAAGGATTATTGGCAGCCATGATCAGGCTCAGTAATTCATACTTTCTTTAATATTAAATCATTCTTATTCTTTTGTATTTTGGGAGGAAAAAAAATCTAAATTTTCTTTATGGTGGTAAAAATAGCAATGAGTAGAAACAAGGCTTGAATTGAATTCTTAAGTAGAGTAATACTCTATAATTTTCTTTTAATTTTCAGGGAAACTGCAGTGTGTTTTAAAGTATTTAAAGAATATAAAATAACTTCAAACTTCATTCTAATTGATCACTGCATAATTTTATGAGAAAGCTAAAAAGGAATTTGTTTTACTACATTCAATCACTTCTTTCATTTTTAAATATTATTTATTTTATTAATTTATCAACTTTATATGCCCCTCATCTTGTGGTGCATTCAAGTGGTCTTGAAAGTAGAATAAAATATAATCCTATCCTTTCCTATTACTGTATATTTAAGAAAATTTTGAATGTCCAGTGTGTTCAATACAATATATGTTTATTTGCTTAGAGCAATCAAGAGCAATAAAAGCAAAGACTGCATTTTGGAAACAGTGAATGAACTGTTACATTATCTATGGCAAAATATATCCAAACTTTTTTTGATGAAAGTCTGTTATTATCATAGTTTTTAAAAATGACTTTCCTTTCAATGCCTTCATTATATTGTCCTAGGAAATTCTGAGTAATTGTAGGTAATACACATACAAGCTGATATCATTTTATCAATCAATATGCAACGGATAGTAATACTGGTTGAGCTACAAATATAATCCTACCCCTCATTTAGGCAGATTTGTAATTGATCAGTATTGTGCATTGCACTGAGTATTATCTCCCCCCCTTCGTCATTCATTTAGTACTTGAACTGTTTTAATAATGATTTTAGATTTGAGTGCATGTAATCTTTGTTCTTTCTAGATCTAGAAACTTATTTATTTTATGTGATTTGTATCCCGCCCTATCTCCGTAGACTCAAAATTTCAACTTGTTAAGGTCAGTTTCCCACAAATAATATTCCATAAATAACTATACTATAGAATTTTGAATAGGATTGTTTTTGATGTGAAATAGCTGAGTCACAACTGGAGAAACAAAAAACATATTTATTAAAAGCCACATGTGTTTACCAGAAACATAAAGTAATGAATTATTAAGAACACAAGTGTTGCTTAAAGTTTTTCTTACTCCTAAATTTATTGAAAAAAGAATACCAATCAAGATTTCCTAGCATAACAAAAGCCTCAATCCCCAAAAACTTTATTTTCAAAAAATAGTTTAATTTTCCTAAATAAGAAATTTCTGCATAATCAAAGTAGACTCTTTTTTAAATCTGGACTCAATGTTTCTTGGACAACATTTCTGTTTTCTGTGTGACCACCATTATATTGTAAATCCTGAAGGTCTTTGTATATTTTCTCTCAATATTCTCTCTGTATTTCCAATCTATTGAAAAATAGATTTTCAAAATGTTGTTAGAAGATATTTATTATTAATAACATTATTGTTTAATATAAATTAATAAAATAAAATCACTCATATAAGCAGAGAATAACTCTAGACAGACAATCAAGCAGAAAACAATACCCTAATCAAGAAACTACCAAGGAAAATATCATTTCCCTATCAAAACTGGTAGGGCAAACTACAAGGAATAAACCCCACATGCATTCATAGTGATGAAGTTACCTAATTGGATAATGAAATATCTGCAAGCATGAAAACTCAGCACCAAGGACTCCACAAAACAAAAAGTACACATGTAGGCCAACTCTAAAATTGCCTTCAAAACACTAAATGCTTACTGAGGTGTGCCTGCCCCCTTCTTTTCTGGCATTTAAGATGATGTTTAAAATCTTTCGGTTTACATTGGCTTTCCATGCCTATGGCGTGTTAGGGAAATATTACATCTTTTATTGTAATCCATTTTACTGCATTTGTTGAACATATACAACATTCAGTTTGGATGCATCTTTTATATTGTTTTTGTTCTAGTTCATTGTCCAAAAACCCTGGGAATGGGCAATACCGTATAAAAATATAATAAATAACATTTGTGTACAAATGTCACAGTAGGTGGATACATCTAGTCAATATTGGCTGAAAAAGCTAAATACCATGAGATCTGGTTAATGCCTACCAGAAAATTCCAGAATTATTAGTCAGAGAAAGTAAGAAAAAAAAATGCCAGAAGACTGCAATGGCAAACAATTTCGGTATTGATCATCATAAGCATGTCCATATAGTCAGCAAGTCAATCTGACGCAGCATATACTTCAGTGGTGCTTTGAAGTAACTTCAAAGTACTACATTGGAAGAATGTTGTCAATTTGTAATGAAAGTCATTGGGCTTTAGCTAAACAGAGTGAAACTGACATGTTATCAAGTCTGCTAAATACCATTTTATTGGTGTTATCTAGGACTGTATTCTAGATTTACATTATAACAGCAAACAGCAAAATTTGCTTTCTTTATTTAGTTCATGGATTTATAGTGCCATCCAATTCAACTCTGGGTGATATATAATAGAAACAAACAATAAAGAAAAATAACTATATATTAAAAATAACAAACCAGAATATAAAATAGTGACCAAACAGGATTATCATCTAGGCAATGTATTAATTGAATTAAAATAATTTAGAGTTGCTATCTTGAGTATACTTTCTAAAAGTCAGGCCTGGCTTTATTATTTGCTCAGCCTTGAGTATTGCTGGCTCTTTGGGAGAAAAGTGGGTAGCCTCAGTTTTAACTCTTAGAGCAGTGTTTCTTAATCTTGACAACTCTTAAGAGTTGTTGGCTGAGGAATGCAGGAGTTTAAGCTGACTCTTCTTAAAGTTATCAAAATTGAGAAATGCTGTGTTAGAGGGATAAGCATAGTAGGAATGATGCATTTATTTGAAATACAAAAACAGAAAACAAAAATGAGGCTCTGCTTCTCCCATATATTGTCAGTAGAAAAGAAACAAAAAAGGAAACATCAGGTAATGAATTACACTTGATTTGTTTCATAAACCTTTGAAATAGGATAAATGAGTTCAGTATAATTGTGCTTCAGTCAGTCACTGTATATTAAAAGCTAATTGCTAAATCAACAGTAAACAGAACTAGAAGTGAAGAACAGTGCTATATTTAATAAAAATAATGATTAAATTTATTTTAATTTTTTTTAGTGAGTAAACAAATCTGCCTCAACTGACCGCTTGTGGAAAGCTTTTTATTTTCCTTTACAGAGTGAGGAATAAAATGTAGGAGGAGGTTTTAAAGCAACTCACATTCAATAAATGGTTGCCATGCTCTTTTATGGATGATTATAAGGAAAAGTAAAATAATCTTCATTCTGAAGCTTAAAAGCTGTTAAAAGAAGGCAATTGAAATGTGAATTGCTGAAATGACAAAAATGACAAATCCTCTAAAAACTGCAAAAGGCTGTGAATTTGTAACATCTTTTATGGAATCTTGGATATTGTTTACATATTAATGTAATATGTATATTACATTAATATGAATAAACATTTCATAATCAACATTTTACAGTGAAGTACCAAAGAAACTGAAAGACAGTACGAGAGAGCACTGATAAAATGATCTGTTCAGATAAAACACAGTGCTTGCCAAAATGACAGCACATTTTTAAGATAACAAAAGGACTTCATTAATTGCTAGAAGAAGGGGGTGGGAAAGTCATACAGGTATTATTATGTTTACTTGCACAGTCAAGCAGATATTTAGATTAGATTTGGCATTTTTATCAACTATTGAGTTCTTCACAAATACCTCAAATAGCAAATGTTCTTGTTTGATGGTGTTAAAGATATCATTGCAGGATGTAAGTTGATCCAAGTAAAGTTGCCTTTTGCAATTGACTGATGGTGATTTTATGCCAGATTTTTTAGGATTGCAGCCAAGACACCTATTACTCTTGGTACTATGTTTGCTTTCTTTTCCCATAGTTGTTCTACTTCTATTTGCAGAACTTTATTTCTTGTGATTTTCTATATTCTTTTTCTTCTATTCTGAAGACTTCAGGTACTGTCATGTTCGCTATCAAGTCTTTTTTGTCTTTCTTATTGATAATTGTTAAGTCTGGGTGTTATATTTTATGTACTGGCTAAGTAATACTTTGCCTTGCCATGTCTCTTTTCTGTTCTTCATTTGGTCTTTCTTGAAGGTTACTTTGGTCTCTCTTGTGCTTAATACACTTCATGGTATGCTAGTTTCAGTGCATTTTCTTCACTGTCCTTCAGCTATTCTTCCAATTCCCTTTTTTCTTCTTCAGTTATCTGGTATATTTGCATCATTCCTCACACACCTATTTTCCTTGGTAAGTAGAGTCTGTCAATCTTGATGCATGGATGAAGGGTATGATTGCCATTATTTTTCTGATTTTGCTACCCAGGGCTTTTAATTCTGTTTGAATGCAGTCCATAATTCCACTTGTGTGTTTAATGACTGGAATTGCCCAGGTGTGAATTGCTTTTATGGCATTTCTGCCAGTGAGTTTGGACTTTAAGTTCTTCTTCATTCTCATGATGTACTCACTTCTAACATTCTTTTCATTTCAGTGTGATTGATAATGTCAGCTTGAAGAATGCCCAGGCACTTGTAGTGACCATCCAGGCTCTTGGTATTATGTTCATAGTGCATCTAGACTGTTTTTAGTTTTCATTAATTTCCCCATTGATAGTAAGGTCCATTTGTCCAGTCCAAACTCTGTTGCAATATCTTGGCTGTATGGAAGGAGAATGTTGAACAACAATTTTATTTCACAGAGTGTTTTTCATACAGTGTCAGGGTTCCAAGTAACAACCCCAACAAAAAACATACAGATGGTATAGCCTGGTAGATATTTTTTTGCTCTTTGATGGCTATGGCCTGAGTTATTCAGTATTGTTGACAGAGGAATCAATGCAATGACAAACAGTTGTGGGGAGAGAGTGTCTCCTTGATATTAACCTCTCCCAGTCTATCACCATTGACCAGGAACTGTGGCTTCCATTGTGCCATTGATCTTTGCACAAAGCTTCTGATGTTTCTATTACTCCTGTTATTTCTAGGCAATTGATTATGCAATCATGTGGCAGGAAGTCGAATACTTTCTTTAATCAGTCCAAACTACATTCAAGTTGATCTTCCTTCTCTTAATTTTCCAAAATCATCTTGTCAGTTAGGAGCTGATCTTTTGTTCCTCTGCTGTTTGGATGGTTTTCTTTTTGCTCAGGGGGAAAGGGCTTGTTTTCAACTAGATGCTGTTGGACTGCATCCACTACCTCATCAGTTATCTACTTGGAAGTTGTTGGTAAGCAGGTAATTGGCTTGCAGGTGTCTTTTGCCTCTATAGCAAGGCTGTCAAACTCCCAGCCTGTGGGCCAGATGTGTCACACGCTGGCCACACCCAGTTTAGTGAAGGGGGAAAAAGTCCCAATATGTCATGTGATGCTGCCATGACAACATGAGTTTGACACTCCTGTTCTATACTCCCCTAATGTGAAATCTTTCATTATCAGGTAGGTTTTTCCGGGTGTTAACCAATCTTTAATTTCACTTCCTTTGCAATGTGTTGTTAAATTGCTTTTCAATTAGAAGGTGTAGACCAGTCACATATTTCAATTAAAAATGATGTATTTTATCTTTACCTGATCAGTTCTTGATACTCTTTGCCCCTTTCTTTACCATTTCTGCTATTATTACCAGTTCTTTCATTTCACTTTCTTTTTTATTCTTATCCACCTCCTTTATCCAACCTGCATTCTATTTGCATTTCTTTGGGTTGTCCGTACCTGCTGTAGGAGATGACCAGGCTGAGCCTGAGGGAGGGGTTAATGCATCATCAGTCTTGAATCTCTTTTTGTGCCCACAAAAAACCTACATCCAGCTCAACTTGAATTCCATTGACTCTTATTTACTGCCAATTTGCTTTGACCATTAGTAGTTCAGATTCTTGTAGAAAAAATTATCATTAACTTATATTCATTTGAACTGACTGCACTCCTGATTTTCTAAGTTTGACTGGCCGCGCCCAGATCTGCCCTGTCGGAGGTTAACTAGTTCATGTCAGTATTTCTTCTGATGGATTGGTAGGAACATTTCTGATTTAACTGAAATTGGAGATTTTGCTTTTAGTGTGCAATTAGAGATATATATCTGATGATTTTCTTGGCTATCACTGCAATTTGATATTTTTTATTTCCAGTGCTTCCTTGATCTTTCTCTCTAGGTAATATTTCTTGGTCAGGTATTTTTTCTGATATTACAATACTATCTTATTTTCCAATTTGAACTTCCATTTGGTGATCCACTGGCTATTTTGTTTGTTTGTTAATATTATATTTAGGTATTCAGTTATAACTTCAGCTGTGCTGTACATTAGTTGGTTTGTTTCTTGCAGTGAGCAGGTGCTTATATTCAATATTACAGTATTGATATCTTTCAATATTTGTGCTATTTTGTTAAGTTAAAATGCATTCAACCTTATTTCATTTTATAAATCAGCATTTGATTGGGTAGTCTATTTTCTATCACTTCTGATTTTGGATGGTGTTCTTTCCAGAACTGGTTTATTCTTTTTTAATATTCTCTTCTTGTTGGACTTGTTTTGTAATAACAGATAATTATTTTTTGTTTTCAATCTTTGCACATATATCATGGGTAAAAAAACCTTTCTTCTAGTAGTGCTACAACTTCTGGCTCTGGTTGCTTTGCCAATAGTCCTGAGTCTAGTAGCTCATTTGTCACTAAATGTCCAGATACTTCAATACCTAGTATGGTTCTTATTGATCGCATATGGGTTTCTGTAAATTACATCTCATCATAGTTTTCTGGTTCCTCTGATGAGACCATGTCAAGAGAGAGTTTCACTTGAGTTGTTGTTATTTTTTGTCATGCAGCCACCAGATTTTTAGATCAGATTAACATTTTTGTGCAGCTATTCAGTCTTATATTATTGTTAGTGTTATTATAATATTTATACTGCCCAGATACTTAACAGTTCTGGGCATTTCTTCAAGGTATTGGATAATCATCCAGGATCAAACATAAAACATATTTCTTCTGTTCAAAAATATTATTCATATTCTCAGATTATGAAAACTGAACCCAATCAAAATACTACAAATTGTAGTATTTTCCCGTTATCCATTTCCCAAAATCAACAGAATGCCAATTGAGATAATAGGAAACCTTTTGGATGGCCCTATATTTTAAATATGGACTATTTAGGTAAGTGCCACATTGTATAGAATGTATGGGGTCCTATAAACCTTTCTTAGCGGAGTCTCTCATTATATATCCTTCCAATTTCTCATCTGTCTGTAATTCCACTCCTACATGTTCCCTATGCTTTCACGTTCTCACTGGCCTGTATTTATTTATTTTATTTATTTTTATTTGTTTAAATTTCTATACCGCCCTTCTCCAATATAGGACTCAGGGCGGTGAACAGCCAAAATAAAAACAAGACATACAAAATCTAAAAACTGTTTAAAATAATTAAATATTCTGGCCGTAATTAAAAAATTCCAATTTAAAATCAGTTTAAAATTTAACTCAAGCCAGCCCAGCTGTACTCCTGCACATTGTTCATGTTTTCAATTTATCATAGTCTGTCACTTCACTCATAGATGCTGCATTGAGAGAAAAGTTTAAAAACAAATCATTCTTTCCCTTCACTGTATTTACAAAATAAAATAGGCATCATCATTAAATTATCTAAACTACTCATCCCTGGTAGTCACTCATCATTCACAAACTTCCAACAACAAAGCCTTCACCTGCAAACAAAATAAACAAGCAAGCAAATGAAAAATAAATAACCTTATTGAACAGGCTAATATCTGGGTAATACTTCTGGTTTACTTTGTTATCTAATCAGTGAAGTGGCCATCTCAGATGACAATTGATATGGAGTAGGGACAAATTGAATGTTTGTTAGGAAATAAAACTATATGTCACTAGAGTTGGAACTGCACAATAAGCTACCTACATCTTAGGTATGATAGATAATGCCACTGTTCCTGTTAAAGGATATGTAACTTCTGCAAATGGACTATGGGGAAACTACTTTTCTTCTTTGCCTTATACAATTAGAGCATATTGGGGGGGGGGAACTGTGATGCTGTAGCTAATATCTAGTAATCAACTCCCTCCCCAGACCCACCACTGTTTGCTTTTTGTGGAGTTTATTTCCCAGTCTGATAAAGATTATGGAGGTCATTATGTAAAAAGGTATATAATTTTATAATTTATAAATAAAATTAACAGATAGAGAGATAAAAAATGAATACAAAATAAGGAAAATATAAAAGGAAAAAAAGGAAAAAGGAAAAAAATTAAAAAGGAAAAATAAACCATGAAACCCCCAATAAAAAAGAAAAAGGAATCCAAAGAAATTACTTTCCCTTCATCAAGACAAGTATAAACAATTTCACAATTTATTGCCTCAAATATTATAAAAATTCTTTTCTTCCCATATCTCATCTCTTATCTATAAATAAATGTTAAAACCTCACTCAGTCCTCCGAGAAAAACCAATTAGAGCTACCAGAAAGAACATCATATATATTTAAACTTGATAAAATAAGTCAACTTGATATTTCTTCCTTTTGCTTTTAAAAATCTTTATGTTTATTTCCTTTGAAATCTTTATTCCCTTATTACCAAAGGTTAATTTCCTTTCACTTTGTCTTTTCTCAGGAATGTCTTCATATTTTATCAGGTCTTTTTTTGTAAGTCCAAGATAAGCGTGTTGTTCAAGTCACTCAAGAGTGTTGTCAAATTTATTATTTTGTGTCCCTTATATTTATTAAGATATCACCCAGTTTATTTTGTAAATCCAATATAACATCTTTTTCCATATCATACTTGTAATGTGTCATTTTTAGATCCACATTTGAAACAGCCCCAGTTTCAATCTTGTCCTTTTATCACCTTTTATATACTAGCAAACATATGAGACAGTTCTGAGTACATTGAAAATATTTTTGAATTCTCCCTGAGTTAAAAATACTTATCTCCATCCTTCAGTCTCTTCTCCTTTAATTATAATCTTTATGTCAAGTTTCAAACCTTTGCTGTTGCAATTATTATCGCTTCTTAGCTTGCCAACAAACTATGGGGGCAGGGAAGGGAGAGATGGAACTTAGGTTCCAGACATGAAGATGCCTGCCCTGAGAACATTTCGGCAAGTGTTTACCAGAGCTAAAAAAAATTCTCACAACAACACCAGGAGTCTCTATTGGACAATGTGACCTGGTCTAATAGAGGGGTGGGAAGACCTGAATTATAACTATGTGGATTTGCGCAAGAAATAGTTAGATCTGGTTTTGCCCTCATCTTTGCCAATATGGTATGTAAGTTTTGCATTAAGAGAGTGGATTGTTTCAGTCGTGCTTGCTTTGGTTGCGTTTGTCAGTCAGACCACTGACACTTTAGTTCTTTCTGATTGTCCAGCCTTCAAAGTTTCTTGCTATGTAACACACATTTTGTCATGGAAAGATTTCTTAAGATTCAAAATCTTCATATATTTTAATAAGATTTTAAACAACTGACAAGGATTCATATATTTAATTTCACAATCTTATTTCTAATGCATCTGGCCCCTTAGTCTGTTTATAACTTTGCAAAATCAACATTCTAATTAGCCTTTTGCTGTTTGTTTGCTCATTTGTTTTTTTAAATAAATTCTTATATGACATTTGCATGAAATTTATTTTGCTGAAGATTAAAGGAGAATTACTTGGTGTGATGAAGGCCAAAATCTACCATCGTTGATGTATTTACAGATTGCTGTAGGAATAAAAACTTAAGATAGGAGAAAAGTTTTTGAGCTGAATGGCAGAATTTGAAATATTTAAACATAACCAAGATGCATATATTTATGTCTACTATGCCATGCATATAAATTGCTATTAAAATATGACAAGCAGAGACAAAAAGTAGAAAATTGTATGATAAAATGGATGCAAATTTTTAAACAGTTACAGCAATGGTAAGATTTACAGAAAAAATAATCAATAAAATTTACCATATGCTATAAGTTTAAAAAGGGTAAAAATATTTTATAAAAGATTCAATAATTGCAAAGGTCCTTCAATAATTGCAGAATTAGATAAATTATACAACAGAACATGCTGAAATGTGATGATCCAGAAGGAGCAGCTTATCATGTGTAGTAGTTGTGGTAAAAAAAAAATCCCCACAAAAGTACTGGAAAGAAATACATAGTATTTTTTTTTTAATTAAAAATGAGGTTTTAATTGAAACACCAAGTTTATTTTCTAAACTAGTAATTATTTCACAGTAAATTTAAAAAATCACTATTTTATGAGACATATGTTGATGGCTGCAATGACAAATGTGGCTCGGCATTGGAAAAGAAACACTTTGCAGGCAATATCAGATTTAAAAACCAAATTTGGGAAATATTCAGCAATGTAAATAGTATAAATTTAAAACAGAAGTTTCATTAAATTTTAGCAAGAATAGCTCCCCTATATATCAACATCACACAACGAGGTTAAATCAGACCCTTAAGAGTACAGTTTTTAAGAGGGAAATAAAATTGATGTAAAGTCAGTAATTAGAAACAGTTCCAATGTTTACAAATATGTTAATGCAATCATCACTTGGATACAGTGGAAGGGAATTTTAAAACAATGTAGTTTCCCAACATTGTTTTTACTATTGCTCCTTTCCTTTATTTATTAAATTTGTTTATTATTATTTCCCTTCCCTTCTCTCAAAATATGCCAAATAGTAGTGTTATCAGTATTATCAGGTTTACACTTTTCTTTAAGATGGCATAAGCTTAATTCTATACATATATTTATTTAATTTTGAATTGCATTAAGATTGCAAACTTCATCTATAAGCATCAAGAACATTTGCAGAATGTAACAGTATAATATAATTTTTTGTGCAGAAAAAAAATCATACAAGGATATCTGGCTTGGCAAGAGTGCTTGTGCAAAAGATCTTGATAGTGTAACTGCAAACTGAATGAGAATCAGCAGATTAATGAAATGTTACTTCTATATTCTGAGAAGAAATAATTCTATACTACTGTTCTGATGAAACTATATCTCAAATAGTTGTCCAGTTCTGAGCATCAAAGTTCAACAAATTTCAGACAAATTAGAACAGATTTAGAGAAGGGCGATGAAAAAAAATCAGGGACAAAGTTGATATGTTTAGTCTTGAGGAAAAATAACTGAGGAACAAATATAAAACTTCTTTTTGAATACCTAAAAGGAGGTCAGAATTTATTCTTGGTTATTGCAGAGGGCCGGGCTCTGAATAATGGATTTAAGTTACAGAAAAGCAGATTCCAAATGAATTATCCTAATGGTAGAAGCAGTTTGACAGCGGAATCAATTTTCCAGTGAAATTGGGGCTCCCCCTACTTTGATGCAGTTAATTAAAGGCTAGCCTGTCATTTGTCTGGAATATTTTAACAAGGAATTCCTGTACTGAGTAGAGAATTGAAATCAATAGCTTATAGGGCTGTTTCCATTTCTATGATTTTATAATTGTATGGTTGATCTACAGAATGGAAAGACACAGTTTCTCATTTTTTGATCTAATACAAATTCATTAGATGAGTTTTATGAGGCTAGTTTTGTCTCAGTCTCCACTGAAATATAACAATAAATAATGCTAATAGATTTTGGGACCTAAAATTGTATATAAATATTTATTTATTTATTTATTGGTTCGATTTATATGCCGCCCTTCTCCGGAGACTCAGGGCGGCTTACAATGCGTTAAGCCTTCATACTTTTGTATATACCTGCTTAGTAGGGCTTTCGCCCCCCCACCAAGCAGTGTTCTTTTTATACAAAGTCAGTTTATTGCCCCCACAATCCGGGTCCTCATTTTACCTACCTCGGAAGGATGGAAGGCTGAGTATTATTATACTTATAAGATATCAGTGAAATAACAGTGATAGAAACTGGCTCAGGTATATTTTTTTACTGCAACAGCAGCAATATTCTTACCAAAATACAATTTTCCTCAGTTCCTGAGTTAACATGCCATACAACTTCACTCCTAAATACAGAATAGTACCGTAACGATAAGATGTTTTCAGAACTATTTAAATTCTTATAACCATACAATAGCAGAAAATACATATAGTTCAGAGGTCAACTCATTTTAAGGGTTTTCTGAGCTTACTTTCTTGCAGATGTTTTGTTACCAGGCTCAATAACACCATTAGTGCATGGGAGCATGAATTTTTCTGATTGTTTTTATATACTGTTGCTAGTTTGCCTTGCTAGATTTGAGTATGTTTTTTACCTTGATAGTTTCTTGATAAAAATATTGTTTCTTCCCTAGCACCACTTATTTTTCTTTGATAGTATAAGAAGAATTTAATATTTTATATTCATTTGGCTTTTATTGTTAGTATTTGAATGCTGTGTTGTACCTAGTTGTGTCATTCTGCTGGAAGATATTAGTTCACCACTGGACTGGATTCTTAATAACTTTGAGTATTTTCATATTCTGCAAGGATGGGAGATGCTCTAAAGCAGGGCTGTCAAACTTGCAGCCCACAGGCCGGATGTGCCGGATGAGCCTTGGTAGTATAGGGGTTTAAGGCACCCTGTTATTAAGCTTATTAAGACCAGCTGCCTGCAATTACTGCAGGGTTCGAATCTCGCCAAGGCTCAAGGTTGACTCAGCCTTCCATCCTTTCTAAGGTAGGTGAAATGAGGACCCAGTTTGTGGGGGCAATAAGCTGACTTTGTATAAATATACAAAAGGATGAAGGCTATTGCTGAGCACATTGTAAGCCGCCCTGAGTCTTCGGAGAAGGGCGGCATATAAATCAAATTAAAAAAAAAACAAAACACTGGCCATGCCCATGCCCGGTTTAGCGAAGAGCAAAAAAGTGATGACCCCGTGACAACACAAGTCTAAAGTCAAATTGGGGTGCATGGGGTGGGGAAGATTGAAACAAGTCCCATTATATAAGTAGAATTTAATTTTGTACTGAATATAGCTTACTTTCAATATTTTATTTGGATGTTCTTAATTTTTTACTCTTAAGATTTTTTTTTTTAAATCACAACAATTTTAGGAAGTATGTCCATAAATAAGAGGGATTAAATCACCAATGATAAAGCATATCTTTAAATAAGGAGATAAAATATGATATTTTTTTTACTACATATATTGAGGTCAGATCACAAGGATAATGTAAATAATTTGCAATGGTTGTACCACTAAAATGGGTAAAATAGCCACCACTATCAACATCTGAAATAGGATTCTGATATATTATGCAATTATAACTAATCAATTTATAAAGCATATGGATTATTTGTATTTTATGGTCATGATTCCTAAATTGTGGTAAAAGTTTTAATAATAAAATGTATTTATTTATTTAGAATGCTTTTATGCTTCTTGAATATTTTGAGTCTGCTTTTAATTTTTTAGATTCTTAAAAAAAATGTTGGCATGCTCTCCTCTCAGCTGTCTTTGAAGGCCAATATTCTTTACTTGGAGAGGCAATTTCTCTGTGATTATGGACACAGTAAAAGCAGGACATGTGCTTCTCCAGGACCTGTACTACAGAGACATTTGTACTAGCATCATCTTACTGTTCCTTCATAAATACTCAGGTGCAAAGGACACTTCTATTCTTCCCTGCTGATTGCACATACTACCCTGCTAAACTATACAATGTTGTGAGGTACTGGGCAGCAGTGTTGAAAATTTGTTGGATGATGACTTGTGCCATAAATTAGATTTATTGAGCATCTAGTTCATCAAATTATTTGAATTTGATAGGTCTGAAATTTGATAGTCATAGTTTTCCACTTTCTAAACTTCTATGGCCATTATACCTATCTAATTCTCCTACCCCTTGTTTTGGATTCTTATAGATTTTTATAAATACTTTCTATTTTAATATCTTCTAGTTTTCTCATTTTTTTTAGTTTCTGATATATTGTCTATGCTTTCCCCTTATGCTGGTCTAGGACCAAAATAAAGATTTAATATTTTGATAATCACTGATAAAGAAACAATTTTGATACTTTTAAAAGTGGTAGCCACTATTATTATTTATTTATTTATTTATTTATTTATTTATTTATTTATTTATTATATTTAGCCTTTGCCTCAGATATTTCTAAAACTGTTTTCCTCTGGTTTTTTCCACCTTACATTGTTCTAATTCCATTGAAACTTCTTTGACTATAAGAAAGGTCATGGGAATCACAAAGTAATATGTTAGAAATTCTCTGGATAATACTGATATATTACTGCTTTCTACTCAGTGGAAAGGAGTCAGTAGATTTCCTTTTGTACATTTTATATTTTTATATACAAACTTCAGTGGTAAAACATGCTCTATTAGATCACAGGAGTGTACCCTATACCTTGCTTCATGGGGCAGTAGGAAAACACTGGCCCAGAAAGTTTTGGGAGAAATCTATGCATTTTTTGTGAGTGTTTGAATTCAGAAAAACTCAGTTTTATGGATAAAGTTGAGTAAAAGATTACTTGAGCATTTCCAAGCTAGCTAATCATTTGGCCTATGTTTTGCAGATGTACTGATACCCTGAGAATCAAAATTAATAAATGAAGGAGCTATTTAAGAGACTCTACTTCCATCATTTTAGCCCATTCCACTACTCATTCACAAATAATATATCTTTGTTTAAAGTGCAGGTTGCTTTGTGATCTGGCCATGGCTGACTGGCTGATCTGGCTAGTGCCAAACTACACAAAGTAGTTTGGCACTGGGCTGATTAATAATGCATTGTGTCACTATCTATGTAACTCTTAACACTGAGGAATTTGCTGTGTACTTACATGGTTTTGTGTTTAATGATCCAAATTTCTATAAAGGTCCTATTTAAAATAGGCAAAGTGCAGCAAAAGTCAATGGGTTTCACTAGTTTAGATCCCACTTCCTTCTTGACCACAGGGCATTGCATTATTCAAACTAATTCAGCTTGTTCTTTGTATCCCTATATTCATTACATGAGAAGTAAAATATAATGTAAGAGACATTGATGAGAAATCAGATTATATTATTTATAAATCCATTTTCTAGATGTTTCTTTACAGTGATCATTCACAGAATCCATGGAGAACACATGCAGTTTTAGTAGGACTCTAATTTTGTTATGTTTCTGGATTTCTAGCATAGATCTAAGCAGTGCTTCTTGAACACAATCCTGCAATTTTGATGAAGGATACCTTTAATTATATCTGTCAGATAACAAGTTAAATCCAACAGTTATTGCTGGGTATAATTATTATCTGTCAGTCATTTTACTAGTGCATTTAATTCTTTCTTTTGGGGCCATTATTTTTCCCCATTAGAGTCCACTTCTTTCTGATGTTTTTTGAAATATTATTTTAAAAAAGAATTTTGAATCCACTTCTCTGTTTTGTGAGTAATTAATTCTATATACTTAATTCATAAGCATCTGAGTAAGATATGCATTATAAAACATTTCTTCTAATTCAGACTTCTTTAGATTGGAAATGAATGCAGATTGTATCATTATGAAACATAATAATGGAGTTGGTGTTTTAGAACAAAAATTCAGCCTTCTGCTTCCAGACGCGCAGCTGTCCCATACATTGATTCAACAGCCTGGATACTGTGTGGAAGTCACGTAAAACTCTCTTCTTTGAAAGCTTAAGGGAATGTAGACTGTATATACCATTCTGACAGTGATTCATTTTCTGAAATAACAGTAAATAAGTCACAAAAATCTAGCACTTTTGTGAAATTCTGATCTTTCTGGAGTTCACTTGTATATTATAAAGTTACATGAAAGTACAGTATCTCAATACTGGAGATACAAAGGGATTTGGAGTTCCCTAGATTCTTAATGTCAGGTGCAAGTGACCAGGAAATTCAAAGCACTAAGTTTATTACTTGCTACTTATACACAAGAATCCAATATACTAATGGTCAAGGCCAAATGGCACTAGATAAAAATAAATGGAATTCATTGGGGGTTGGAGTCATCTCTTGTGGCTATGTAAGGATTCCAAATTGATGATATGTTTGACTCCACCATTGGGTCCTGCCTGATCTCGCCTACATTAAAAATGGTAATAATTGGGTTTTAAGAACATAATCTTGAAGTGTATTTTTCATCTTTAATAGGCTAATTTTTTTTAAATAAAATAGGTTCCATAGTTTTAAAGGGATGCTCTTTCAAGCATATTTAGACTTGCAGGTTAAATTTTAGAAATTACATTGAGTTAAGTGGGCATTACTGAGCATAGGATTAAAGACTAAATGATTAATTGTGTGGGTAATACTAATAGTAATAAAAGCACAATCAATTATAATCCCATTTTCACAACTACTGGAGCTTGCCTTGTGATGGCAAAACATCTGGGATATTGTTTTATGACTTTTAGGAACCACAAATTGCATTTTATTTTCTTTCTCTGCACATTTTTTATTATTGGTGTAGAAAGACTATGCCAGTCTTTTCTCCTAAGTTGACTGCCACCATTCTCAGCTAAATGGATTAGTTTCTGGAAAAAAATCAACATATGTTTGGACAATTTGCTAGCTTGCTCTGTCACAAAGAAATTGGCATTACTATGCTACCCACTCTGTTACTTCATCCATTGCCAGGCTGCCTAAATTCTGACAAACCATTTTTCATGTCATTTTTCCAGATGAAAGGTTTAGCGCTTGATACTTTCAGCAGGATAGGTTATATGTGAATATAATTCTATGGCCATTAGAAATACACTCAAAATGGTTTCTGACATAACATTATTATATTTTTAGCAATCTTGAAGCTTTTTACTAAACCAGACTGCTTGACAGAAATGTGAATGATTATTTCTGTGAATGAATTCTGCTTTACTGAACAACATATAGAGTTGCATGTTGAAAATATTAAAGTAGTTAAATATTACAGTATAAAAAGGGCAGAAGCATTATAAAGATGAACCCAAAAACAATGTACAATAAATTGAACAAAGAAGGCAATGGGGGCAGATGGTCTTTGCCAAGCATTAAAATAAACCAGATGAACTGTCCTTGAAAAGAGCATTCCACACATTGTCAAGTTGACCTATCCTGCAGCCTTGGAAGAAAGATACTTACTGTTTGAATATATGAGCAAGCATTCTTTTATGCATCCTCAACCCTAAATGATGAAAATCTTAAAAACTGTATCTGAGTAGGCCAGAAACAAACTGAGAGCCCAAACAATTAGCAAACCACAGGTAAAATGTAATCATAACGCACAGTCTCAGTTAATAGCCTCACATGTGCATTTTGGATTAATTGCAATTTCCAAAATGTCTTTGGAAATCTCATGTAAAGCACATTACATGAGCAGTCCAATCTAATTACTAATTATTCTTGTACTACTAATGTTGAGTATCCAGAAAGGAGAAGAAAATGTAATCTCAAAGCATATAAATAAGCTCTCAAGACCTGACTGCAAAGAAGACAGTAGCACAGGTAATGCAGACAACTGTTCTCATTCAGTCTTTCATCTAATGTACAGTACTGTTGTTGTAAAGAAAGAAATGATAGTTTAACAATATGTATTCTTTGCATACCAGCATCACCAGATTTTACCCTTGGAATCTCAAATTAAAAGATCAGATACCAAGATATGGAAAATACCTTTGTTTGCCTAATATCTTAGACCTTCAACCTATTGGAGAAGATGGCAATTGCCTAACTGATCACCTTTGGTACTGTGTACAACAGTTTAAATTTAACTGTTGAGAACTGATAAAGCTTACAAAAATACAATGCAGTACGTAGAACAATTCAAATGTGGGAACATGTATGGACCATTTGTCTTGATACTGGGAAAGGGCAATGCTTTGTTTCCCTCTGTGGAAAAGAAGACTGAGGAAGCAAAGACAACTTTGCCTAAATTGTCTCCAAGGCATGTGAAAATCAGAAAGCGAAATGTGGACTGGTTGAAAGAACATGTAAGGAAATGAGGTAGAAAAGTATTTAGAGATAAGACCTCAACAGGATTATAAATCTTGTCAATCAAAAACTCCCTAAGGTCTGAAGTCTCTGGGGAAATATCATTTTAATGGGTCCTTCAAAGATTTCTCACTGGTAATCTAAACCTCAGGAGGAAGCTATTGATAAAGTTGTCATAGATATCGCCTCATTCCCCAGTC
The DNA here is from genome assembly GCF_059756535.1 of Pantherophis guttatus. NCBI lineage: Eukaryota > Metazoa > Chordata > Lepidosauria > Squamata > Colubridae > Pantherophis > Pantherophis guttatus. Next base: position 311,284,976 of record NC_142063.1, on the reverse strand, counting down.
CAAAACTAATTTTACTATACAGTCATCATAAGATATGTCACAATGAGTATCAGTTGCTGAGCTAGTTATCAATTTGGCCTCCATGTAGTTACTGAAGTTTCCCAAAATAATCACAATCACCTCTACAATCAAATCAACCAGCTATTCTGGAAAGGTCATGGACTAGAAAAATGGGTTTCTCTCACTGGCTTAGTGCCAAACCCATGCTGTCAAAATTGGTGCTACAGCAGAAGAATTTCCTGTGATGAGAGTGGAATCTCTATACATGACAGTTATGCTAGGCCAGTTACACCCATGCAAAATAATATGTATATTTACCTATTAGAGTTATACATCAGCCAACTCCATTATGATTCCAGGTTTCTCACAATATATAAAAAAAGTTGAAATAATATACCGTGTTTCCCCAAAACTAAGACCTATCCGGATAATAAGCCCAATCAGGCTTAGTGCATGCGATAAAATAAGCCCCTCACCAAAAAATAAGCCCCCCAAGGAGGGGAGAACAGAGAGGGGAGGTGACGGTGGCAATGAGACATCCAATCCCATGCTTGCTGCCTCCTGTACCCCCAAAATATTAAGACAACCCCCCCCCATAATAAGGCTAAGCCCTTATTTTGGGGTTCAAAATGTCTTATTTTCGGGGAAACACGGTATATTATATAATATTATATATTATATATAGCCTAAAAGAGAGGGAATCATCTACTACATTATCATTTGTATAATTGTAGATTATGAATACAATAGATGTGCAGGTTTGGAATAATTGTATATATATGATTCTGGTGAATCTCAAGCATTCTTTAAGAAAACCAAAGATAGACTAATCAGATTTCTACTTCAAAAGATTTACTCCCTTGCTTTATAAATAGCCTGATTTCTCACCTCAGGTCTCTACTCACTGGGCACAGGCTCATGGAAACTTTGTCTTCTTGATTTGATTGTTCCAGCTATCCAGGTAGTACCTGTGTTTAGTCAACCTCATATGATTCTTGGCCTGGTATCTCCTAGGGCTGACATTCCACAGGTTCAGCTAGAACAGCTTTTTCAGATTCAAAATCCAAATCTAAATTCTGAATCTGGGTCATGACAGGCTGGAAATTCTGGAGCTACAGTCCAATGTTTGAGTTTGTGTGAACATTGATTTAATCTTATGGCAATACAGGTAGTTCTTGAGTTACAGCCATTTGTTCAGTGACCATTGAAATTTACAGTGATACTGAATGAAACTTATGACATGTCCTTATAATTCCAGCCATTGCATCATCCCTGTAGTCACATGATTGTGATCTGGGCACTTGGCACCCAGTTTGCAAAAATGATGTTGCAGCAAGCTGTAATCACACAATTACACTTCCCAACATTCCCTGCCAGCTTCCCACAAGCACAGTTAATGTGGAAGATGGCAAGAAGTTATAATTTTCAGTCATGTGAGATCCACATTTGACAACCAGCTTGGTCCTCAATTAATGATGGAAACTGGAATTGCTGGAATTGCTATTTTAAGTGATGTGGTCAAGTGACATTGCACTTTACAACTGACATTTAGTAATAACAATTCTGGTCCCAATTGCTATCATAACCCAAGGACTACCTATAATTCTACACTGAAGACAGCACAGTGAAAACATCCTACTGTGCATTCTTTCTAAGAGATTGGATATAAAATTTATAACATTAATTATAAAAATATTAAGAAAAACATTAATTTTCTGTAAAATTTATAGCTAAAATATGTTGGCAATTCATTTTATTGAGCACAATATAATTTGTGGGGTTTTTTTATTTATATACACTTTTGTGCAAGAAAGTTTCCCCACAACAACAAGCCTCAAGATGGACTGCAAGAGAGTAATTGACTAAAATCACAGACTCAGCTTTTGTGGCTTAAGATAAACTAAAATATGGGTCTTCTCCTGATCAACATCTTAACCTCCATACCATACCACCTCTCACTTGACAGTTTTTCAAGTGAGAAAACTTGATTTTATGTTGCAATAGTTTCACACTGAATGTGATCTATGCTCCACAAAGGAGAGTGCTTCTTAAAGTAGTTTCTCCTCTTCCCCATCAAAATTGGCATAGGGAGGTGATGGAACATCACTGAGGCATGAATACTGTTGGGCTCCTCACTTATAGCCTCACAAATTAATTGGTAGGCAATTTTTAAATTTGTGATTAAAGTTTTCATTTGATTAATGCACTAATTAATCAATTGCAGTTCTTAGCCATAATTCCCAAGGGAACCTTCCCTGTCCCCATATCAGAAGGCTGCAGAAAATTTACAAAACTTTGTATTAATTTTGATAAGACCACAAGTAGGTATGTTTCAGGTACAGTAATATTGCTAATGGGAAGTGGGGGAAGAGAATAGGAATAGTAGTTTCAGGGTTCATTCTTTTGATGCAGACATGGATTTTAAATGTTGTATGTGTGATAAATTTCAGTCAAGCCGAGAAACAGAAGAAATAGACAATTTGGACAAATTACTACATTGACTCATGAGGACACATCCTGGCATTATGAATTCTGTTCATAATCCTTATGCCACTAGTGTTGTTTGCAAAGATAGCTCTGATTCATTTCCACGTAGAAGTTCACTATCATTAATCATAAGAAAATTACTTTATTAAATGACTTTTTAAACACAAATAGCATAGCCTCGTCTTCTAAAACCACACACACACACACACACAAAAGTATATCTAGGAAGACTTGCTCATAGGAGGGAAAGCAACAGGCAGTCTTTTTATTGGACAAGAAAGGTGGCGGGGCACAGTTTCAAAGCAATTTTCCAATGGGATGATGTGGTGGCTGCAGTTCATATTGAACCCTTTGCAAACTATTGCCAATAGATTTTACAAAATGATCTTAGAGGCAAGCTGGCACGAGTACAGGAAAGAAAGCAGTTTAAATAATGTGTGTCTAAGTCCTTCAATTTCCAAGAGGCCACCTGATAAAATTTCCATTTAAATAGTGTACGTTAAAGGGTTAGAGGACAGATTGAAAATGTGAGGTAGACAGTGGTCTCCATTCTTTTCTTAAGTAGCTAAATTTCACCCTGGGGTTTCTTTAAAAAAAAATAATAATAAACCCAAAAATTTTTCTATTTTTCTGAGGTATCAGGATTTTACTCTGACTGGAGAATTCTTCTTTTCTGGTTTTCAATGACAATTTTGTCAAAAGAATCACAATGAATATTTATAGCAATTAATCTTCAAAATTTAAATCAACATCCATATGCATAATATGTAGAAAGAAAAACATACCTTTTACTCTGCGTACCTTTAATTGGAAATGTCCAATTTTGCCATTTAAAAAAATCCAATAATACTCTTGGTACTTTAAAACTAACACACATTGATTTGACATACTGTTTGTAGTAACTCATTGGCTCAACTAGATTTAAGAACCAGACCCCTGGATATAAAAGATCTAAAAGGCATAAAAATTGTTTTGCTATATAAATGCTAAAATATGTAAATGATGTTTCAGTGATTTTTAATTACTTAGAAAACCCAAGAAATAAATAATTATAATTATGTTACTAAAAATAATAGCTCAGGGAATAGATGAATTTTCACTTACCATTGCTTAGATTTTTAATCAATTGAAGATTGAATAATATCCATAACATTCTGGAGAGTTTATTCAAAAAGTGATTCACATTAGCACACTGCAGCTCCTAACCAAACTATATGCCACATATCTATGGATCAAACTTTATGTTGCATTTATAAACATGAAGACAGGATTCAGGCAGCATTCAACTCAATCTCTAGAGGCAGGCTGTTGAAAACTGACTGTGATTGCCTCGTCCATTGCTCACTACCTTCTCATGCTAATTATGAAAATGTATGAAGAAAATACTATGTAAATTCACTGCAACTCTATTGGACATCTAATTTTTTTTCCCAATATCAATCAAAAGGGGTTTCAATGTGTTATATATTAGTCCTAATTTTATTTACATTAACTGTATGGTAACTGCCATATGAAGAAAGGAACTTTATGTACTTAATCTTAGCTAAAAGACCACTTTCAGTCCTTTTAAATGTGGTCAATGTTACCATTTTTCTATAGTTCAGATGAGCTTGAGATAATCCCTTTGGGCCATTATATGATACTGTAAAGTGGACAATGTCACTAACAAGCATGGCTCCCTCCCAATAGAAAAATATTGTATGCCATTTCAGAAGGTTCTATATCCATACCATTATCCAAAAGACTAGATCATTCAAGTATCTTGGAAGTTCTTTCCATGCTTCAAGGCCTTAGTCCAAACAGTTGAGAGTAGATTCTTTCTATGCTCCATGGGATGAGTGCCATATTGTGTTTTGTCTCCTGCAATAGTGATAGGCATGTCACAGCCATGATCAGCTCTTCAAAAGTAAGAGCTTATCTGATGTTTTCCATGCAGGTTTGTTGTTATTGTAGTATGGCCTTTGTAGAAATCATGTAACCTAAATTCTTAAGGACCTAAATGCATGCCTATGGATCAGTGGTGGGTTGCTCCCGGTTTGCACCAGTTTGCAAGAACCGGTAGTAAAAATTTGAAGTAGATTCGAGAATCGGTAATAACATTGGCTGGTCACACCCCCGAATCGGTCCCTGGCCCGGTCGCAGCTCACTTACCCAGGCCACCTCATCAGAGGCTTTTTTTAAAAACTCTTAAAAGCATTTTTTTCTGCAACCTCTTTGGCCGAAGAGGTTGTAGGGAAAAAAAAAAGCATTTAAAAGCCTCTGGCAATCCCCGCTGAGTTGCCGCTGTTAAAAGTAAAAAAAAAAAAAAAAAGTTGGCCACGCCCACCCAGTCACATTACCCCCACCAAGCCACGCCCACAAAATAAGCCACGCCTACAGAACTGGTAGTAAAAAATTTTAGAACCCACCCCTGATATGGATGTCTCTAACTTTTTATTAAGATTTACTAAGATGAGCCACGGTGGCAAAGGGGTTAAAATGAAGTACTACAGGTTACTTCTGATCACCGGCTGCCAGCAGTTTGGCAGTTCGGGTCTCACCAGGCTCAAGGTTGACTCAGCCTTCCATCCTTCTGAGGTCAGTGAAATAACAACCCAGACTTTGGGGGGCAATATTTGCTGACTCTGTAAACCACTTAGAAAAGGATGTAAAGCCCTGTAAAGTGGTATATAAGTCTAAGTGCTATTGCTATTCCTATTAGAGGTATGATTGATTTTAGAAGCCCACATTCAACTTTGTTGCCTTTGACACTTGCTCAAATTATTTTCAAAATCCTCTGGGTTACATAATAATTTCGTTATTAATTACTTTAACCATCAGACCTCCCCATGAAATACATGAGTTTAGTTAACCACAAGAAAGTTCATGCAGAGATAAAAAAGTTGATCTTTCATCTGGATCTACAAAAGGATTTAAATTCCATCCTCTCAAGCTTAACACAGCAAGATCAACGAATCAGGAATTACACATATTTCAGTAAGGATTTTTCAATATTAATCACATTTCTTAAGATGAATTTCCCATTATCATTTATAGAGAACTTGTTATGGTAGAGTATATTTGAATGATTTGAAATACCTTTTCCCAGGTATGTCCCAAAGTGATTTTTTAAAAGGCAGCTGGACTTTGTTTTTTGTTTTTTTGAAGACATTTCACTTCTCATTAAAAGCTTCTTCAGTTATGACTGAATAATGGAGGATCAAAGGATTTCTATTCCTTGCAATCATCTGGTCATTAGCACTCTTTCTGAGAGTTGTTGAGGCCACTTGGAGGTTTATCTATGTCCTCAGATCACCTGGATAGTGCAAATGGATGTGAAACCTTCTTGGAACTGTTGAAAGAACTGTGTAGTAACAGGAGACAGATGGTGTTTTATCTCTCCTATTTTGTTGAGAGAGGGCTGTTTAGTCTTAAAGTAGATGGCCTCTTTCACCTCTCTTTCAAATCAGCGGTCCTTTCTGTCCAGAATGTGGACTTTGCTGTCTTCAAAACAGTGACTTTGTCTTTCAGATGTAGATGGATTGCTGAATCTTGTCCTGATGGGTTTGTTCTCCTAAGTTGTGCCATGTGTTTGTGAATGGTTATTTCCAATAGTTTGAACATTTAAAAACTTATCTCGTTATTGATTACCATATTTTTTGGAGTATAAGATGCACCTTTTCCCCCCATAAAAGAGGCTGAAAATTTGGGGGCATCTTATACTCCAAATATAGCTTTTTTTGGAAGCTTTTTTTCCAGCCCTAATGAGGTCCTAACGAGGCGCTATGAGTGAAGTGATCTTCCCAGCTTTGCCTGCTCCCTCGACTCTCCACTGTGTTTTAATGAGGTGCTAGCAAGTGAAGCGATCTCCATGCTTTGCTCTGACTCTCAGCTGTTCTTTAGAAGCTTTTTTTCAGCCCTAACTAGGCACTAGCCAAGTGAAGCGATCTCCCTGTGCTTTGCCTGCTTTTCTCATTGCTGCTTCTTCTCAGCTGTGCCTTAGAAGCTGTTTTTTATACCCAAGTAGGGGATAAAAAACCAGCAAACTAATGTGTTGAAGCTGACCAGACTAAGGACGCTAGCCAGATGAATGCCTGGTAGGCAGATTTTTTCCCCCTATTTTCCTCTCCAAAAACTAAGCTGCGTCTTATACTCCGATACATCTTATACTCCAAAAAATACAGTACTTTAAAATAAATTGATGATTAATAGATGGCAACTTTTGAAAGGTTAATGAAGAAATAAAAATAAAACTTATGAACTAAACTATAAAATGTACTTTGATGACATAGAAATCAAACAGGTTTAAGAAGGCATGAGTAACAAGAACCATTTCAATCTGGAATCAAACATCAACTTCAGACTGAATCAGCCTTGGTGCTGTTCAGCTCTGGTTGGTGCTGTACTTTTTAAGTTTTAACCCCAGGTGAAAAATAGCTCTTAGTTTCATTATAATTAAACTGCTATTGCTGTGCTGAAGAATAAAAGGCTACATTTTAAGGTGTTCTTACTTTTAATACACATATTATTTTAGAAATTGTATCAAATTAATAACATGCTAATGATTTTTAATGCACCATAAATAATTTAATGCTTTTCCACTTGGAAATATTTTGTCATTATTAAATAATAAAAAAGATGATTGCAAATACTGGTTCATAGAGAAATATAAAATATTGAACTATCTCAAAAGGATAGATAGAAGTGTATATTTAGCATTTAATTATCTATACTTTTTCACTTCCCTTTAATAATGGCAAATTATATAACTATGTTTTATGTAAATTGAATATATCATATAAATAACTGGATAAATAGAATAAGTATTATATGGATAACTATCAGTTTATATTCTAAAACTATCAAAAATATTATGCTCAAAAATATTCAAAGTGAAACAAAGTGAAAATTGTGGCATTTGTGCTTTTATTTATTTTTCAAATTTCTATACTGGTTTTCATAAAATTATTTCAAATCTTCAGAACTAAAATGAAATTTAAATACTATAAACAATTATAAGGAGTATTGAAATCATATATTTCAAATTTCATCCAGCACCCAAAGAGTCAAAAATCAAAACAAAAGCAGAGATTTTTTAACATAGAAATATGTAGATAAGAGGTGTGTATTGAGGTGCAGGAGGGAGAAGTGAAAGCAAATCATATCACATGATCCAAAAGGCCATTTGCCTAAGATTGGATTTATTCATATATTAAACTGGCAGAAAGGAGTTGAACAAAGATGTAACAAATTTGCAAAAAGCTGGTCATGCTTTAAATTGATTTTTATACAATTAATAAATCCAATTCTGTACTCACTTAGCTGAGAATAATTCTCACTGAACACAGAAAGAGATACCAATGAGAAGATGTATAAAGAGTCAAATTATAATTAAGTTCAACACCATGAAAATAAGAAAGCATAATATAGGCAACCTTCATACAACAATAGGAGGCAATAAGGTCATAAAATGTAGAATTTTAATAATAAAACCAAACTTAAAAAGCCTGAACATATTTTTTTGACCTGGCTTCAGAAAGATTATAATGTCATCTACTGATCAAATTTTCTTGAGAAGCAGTTCCAAACATGAATATTTACAGTGGACAATTTCTGGTAGTGACAAAACAGTATCCTTTATACATACCCACTATGTAATCCACCAACAGTAATAAATTTGGTGAAGGACTTCATCTTAAATTCTTATTTGACCACAAGGCAATCTGTGTTTGAGTCCAATGGCTTTTGAAAGCCATTTAAAGCAAATAGGCAGTCAATATTTTTAAAATAAATTTTCATAATTTTCACAGTGACTCTTTGTATTTCAGCTTCTGAATTGTCAAGGACAGTCTCTTGATCAATGCCTCACAGTAATCCAAACAAAAACCAGACCCCAGCATACAAAATCTCATAAAATCACAGAGCTGAAAGGAATCTTGGAGGTCTTCTAACCCCCTGCTCAAGGCAGGAGATTTATACCATCCCAGACAAATGGGTGTCCAGTCTATTTTTGACAACCTCCAATGATGGAACACTCAAAAAATAGCTGCAAATTCAGAATTAGCTACAGCTGATAAATATGTTTCATAATACCCTATTGATAATTATTTAGTAAGACATGACATATCTGTGATATGATGATAGTATATAAATGGACTGTTTCCTTAGTTTTAACAATTTTCTGTTAGAAAAATATAGACTGAAATGAATCAGTACACGAATTATAAAAAAGAACACCTAATTCTGTTTGAATATTGATGTTCCACTTATTTGAGAATAAATTACTTTGCATTTGGAACATCTTACAGACACTTTTGTTGATGTTCCTATAAGTGATCTCGGAAATAAAAAACAACTAAGAACCACCTGTCTACGGTTCTTTTTAATGGCTATGAAATCAAATGTTGGATAACAAAGAATTGAGTGCTGCTTAGTTCTCCAACTTAAATGATAGGTCTATTTTTAAGTTACCACTTACTGCAATAAAATAAAATAAATATCGGTTGATAAGGCATTCATTCATGGAAATCATTCAGCTTATGAATTTTCTACGTGTCTTCGATATTTCTCATGAACTTCCTCTTTCCTTTCTTCTTTCTGATATGATAATATGCTGCTTTTTTATGATATATTTCCATTTGATGTCATATGAAATGCTTTAGATTGTTTATATCTTGCAATTAATACAGTGATCTTATCTAAAGAACATAACTAATAAATAGATGTTATGGTTTGGCACATGTTTACATGGATAAAACTTATTCTGAAGCTAGTATGATTGATTGATTTATACATTAAAGGTAAAGGTAAAGGTTCCCCTCGCACATATATTCTAGTCATTCCCGACTCTAGGGGGTGGTGCTCATCTCCATTTCAAAGCCGAAGAGCCAGCGCTGTCCGAAGACGTCTCCATAATCATGTGGTTGGCATGACTAAATGCCAAAGGTGCACGGAATGCTGTTGTTACCTTCCCAACAAAAGTGGTCTCTATTTTTCTACTTGCATTTTTTACATGCTTTTGAACTGCTAGATTAGCAGAAGCTGGGACAAGTAATGGGAGCTCACCCCATTTCCCAGAGTGCTGCGTCTACACTCCATAACTGGGTTACTTCCTCACGTTGTGACATCAACTGAGTGGATATTCAAATCAATTTCTCCCTCTCTCTGTGCTCTGGCCACACCCATCTGTCCCATGATCCCTCAGGCTTTCACTCAGTTGCTGACAGACTGACGTGGAAAACACCCTGCCTCCATGGAGCAAAGGGTCTCCTCATCCACGGTGGGCTGCTGTATTTCATCTGCCTACGAGCTTCAAGCACGGCCTCTTCCAGGCAGGATCTACCTGATTCCACTTGAAGTGCTGCGACATCGGTGGCGTGGGCGACTCAGGCATCGGTATCGGACATCTGTCAGGTGGCCATGTGGACTTCCTTGTCTCCCTTTATCCGACATTATCGTATTGACTCATACGCCTCGGTGGAGGCGTCTTTCGGGAGGAGAGTGTTGCAGTCGGTCATCTCAGACTCGGTTTCAGGGAGCAGTCAGCTTCCCGCCCCTGTGGTTTAAGACTGGGTATATCCCAGCTATGGAGTGTAGACGCAGCGCTCTGGAAAACGGACGTTGTCTTACCTGAACATCCATTTTCGGGCGTTGCAGCTACACTCCATTCCCCCCTTGTTTTGTTTCTTTGATTGGGGCTTCCTGCTCCTTTCCTGTTTGTTCAGGTCTTCCGGTATTTGTTCCTGTTGTTCTTGGTTGACCGGTTCCTTGTTGCTGTGCTACGCCTTCGTTCAAGACTGAGGGATCATGGGACAGATGGGCGTGGCCAGAGCACAGAGAGAGGGAGAAATTAATTTGACTATCCACTCAGTTGATGTCACAACGTGAGGAAGTAACCCAGCTATGGAGTGTAGCCGCAGCGCCCCGAAAATGGATGTTCAGGTAAGACAACGTCTGTTACACGGCACTAGGGATTCGAGCTGCTGAACTGCCGACCTTTTGATTGACAAGTTCAGCATCGTAGCCACTGAGCCACCACGTCCCTTGATTTATATATTACTTAGTATTTATTCAGTTTAATTTAAGTACTTAGTATATTGGACTTCCACTTTACTTTTATAAAAAGTATCAACAAAGTGATTTCATCACAATATATTTATGAATTTAGCTATGTTTGGCTATATTTGCATAAAAACAAGTAAAATGAGTTGGGGAAGAATATACAGTATCTGTTTATCCAAAGCTACAGTGCATTTTATATTCGATTAAACTAGCTCCAACAATTGTATTACGTTGTGCTATTCTTCTATAAATAGTGAACAATGCATTTTGCACAATATGATGTCTTCATTATTACTTCTATTGAGTTTACCCAAAATCTTGATAATAAGGTTTCTGTTTCACTGGGAAACTAATTTCTTCTGTTTCTATGGTTGTTTGACTAACAACCAATCCATTGAATTGCCAAGAATTTGAACTGTACAAGAATTCTGTAGTCCTTGAGTAACAATAGAACACAGAATGTTAGGATTGACATTGCTAAGTGATGTGGTCATAAAGCTTGGCATCATGTGACCATATTCCTTAGTGATAGCAATCATGGAATTCCTTGTGGCAATCATTAATTGAAATCTATTGGTCCAGCTAAGGACTCACCTTGATCCAAGACATTCCCGTCTTGGTCCTTCACAGCTCAAAGCCCTAGCTCTTCCATGATTAGTGACTGCCTCCTCTTCAACTTTACTAATTGCCTATTCCCTCCCATTTGTGTCCTTTTGGTAATTCTACCCCTGTTGTGCACTTGGCTCTGGGGCTGCTTGTCAAACTGTGGCTCAGGGGCCTTCTTGGTATGTTGCAGCTCTGAGGCTGGAAGAAGCCCTCATATATATGTGTCATAGCACAATATTAAGTCACTGTTGCCCTGGGAGCAGTGGTCAGCAATTCAATCCTATAGTGCAGTTTGAAGCCACAGCCACCCCTGCAAGCCCCAAGCTCAGCCCAGCCCAGCCCACTCCAGTCACTCTGGACTCTGCTGCCCCAATTGATGTTCATGCTCTTACTGCTGATTAGATGGCCCTGCCTGGCCCTTTGTGAGGCAGCTGATTGGTATGTGAGGCTTTCTTCCCCAGGTTTAACAAGGCAGCCACCACATGCAACCTTGAGGAAAAAAGGAAGGTCAGGCTGAGCACATCTCATAAGCAGTAGGAAAAAGAACATCATGAGAGACTGCTAGGGATAGGGGATGGCAGAGGCTGCAGAGAGCAAGGGGCCAAAAGGACAGAGATGGGAGGGAGATAGCAAGGTTGGGAAAGATGAAGTCCCCTATGGTTGTAGTGTGGGCAATCTTCCAAGCATGATCAAATTGTGGTCATGTGGCTGTTAGGGGCAACATCCATAACTTTAGTAACTGGATACCATTCGTTCAGTGCTGCCATTACTTGAGGACTACCTGTAATGGAAACTGACATCATTTTTTTGCAGGAAACTCACCAGGATAAGGATGGAGTAAATGAAGTTTGTTTGAAGTGGTCACTCCATTATGAAAAGTCACTGGGGACTTCAAAAAAAAAAATGGGGTGGCCATACTGATTGCTAAAAGAACTGGATTTACTATGGAGAATATAAAAAAAGATGGGCATGGTAGATTTATTATGATTAAAGGTCAAATTGAAAGTACAGCATATATGTTGGTTAATGTTTATGCCCCAAATGTGAGACATAGAGAATTTTTTTTAGAATTGTTTAAAGTAATAGAAGAATTTAAAGAAGGACATGTCATCTTAGGTGGAGATTTTAATATGGTTATGAATAATAGATTGGATAGGACTGATCCCACAAGTGCTGAAAGGAGGAATAATATCACCATTTTAAATAAATTAATAAAAGAAAAAGATTACGTGGATGGGTGGCATTTTCTTAAAGGTGGGGAGCCCGGTTTCACATATTATTCCCCAATTTATAAATCTTATTCTAGAATTGATTATGTTTTCGTTTCTAGGGATATGGCAACTAAGTTATGTAGAATGGAAGTGGGAGTAATTAAAGTAACAGATCATGCGGTGGTTAGTTTAGACTTCATGGTAAAAAAGACTATAGAGAAGCGTTTAGATGGAAGTTGGCTACAAGGATTCTTAAAAATGAGAAAGTGGTTGAGAAAATGCAAAAGGAGATATCAGAATTGTGGGAAATTAATGAAAAAGGAGAAATAGCAACAAGATTGGTGTGGGACACCATGAAGGCAGTGACACGGGGAATATGTATTAGGGAAGCTTGTAGTGTTAAAAGGCAAGAAGCTGCATTACGGGAAAAATTAGAGGAACAGATTAAGAAATTGGAAAAAGAGTATTGGCATACAAGAAATAAACAGAAATCAATAGAATTAGAAGCTAAGAAAAAAGAATTAGAGAATAAAAATTTAGAGGAAGTTCAGAATAATTTAATATACATGAAAAGAGAATTTTTTGAAAATAGTAATAAAAATTCTAAGATGCTTGCCAGGCTCACACAAAAGGAGAAAGCTAAAAATTCAATAGGTATAGTGAAAGATAAATTGGGGAAATATTGTAGTACAATGAACGGAAAGTTAAAAATATTCCAGGAATTTTATCAAGAGTTGTACAAGGGTAAGGAGGTTAAGAAGGATAGAATGGAAGCTTATATTGGGAAATATATAAAAAGGGGTCTGAAAACGGAGCATAAAGAATTAATGGAAAGGAGTATATCGCAAAGGGAAATTGTAGAAGTAATTGAAAGTTTGAAGGTAGGTAAATCACCCGGGGTAGATGGATTAGGAACAGAATTCTATAAAATATTTAAAACATTATTAGTACCAAAATTATTAAAGCTATATAATGCAATATTAGAAGGGGAAAATCATAGGAGCAGTCGTTAATAATATTAATATCTAAACCAGATAAGGATCCGATGCTCCCTGATTTGTACAGACCTATATCATTAATAAATCAAGATGCAAAAATTTTTTCAACTATTTTAGCAAGAAGAATGAATAATTTTATAGGTAATTATATAAGGGAAGATCAATGTGGATTTGTAATGGGTCAACAAATGCATAATTTGGTTGGAAGAGTGTTAAATGCAATTCACAAGATTAAAAATCTAAAGCTTAAAGCAGGGATATTAGCCTTAGACATTTTTAAGGCCTTCGATTGTGTGAGCTGGCAAGCATTAAAGATGGTAATAGACAGAATGGGGTTTGGAAACAAATTCAAAGTTGTAATAGATCAATTATATTCCCGGAACTCTGCCTTAGTGGTAGTGAATGATGGAGTTACAGACAAGATACGACTCACTAGAGGAACAAGGCAAGGGTGCCCACTCTCACTTGTCCTATTTGTATTGGTTATGGAACTATTGGCCAATGCATTAAGAGACGATGGGGAGATAGAAGGGATAGGTAAAATAAAATTAAATATGTTTGCTGATGATACATTGTTAACAGTTAAGAATATAGTAGATAAGATGGAAAGAATTGGATGGCATCTAAAAGAATTTGAAGAAATAACTGGATTAAGAATAAATTGGTCAAAAGGGGCTTTTAACAAGGAAACGGAAGATGCATTAACTTATCTTGAAATGGAGAAGGCATCTTTTTATCTATGATTCCAAAATGTAGAAGAGCAAAAAGATGAAGATATAGGGGAAACAATGATTGAGATATTGGCAAAGGCAACCCAGAGGGATAAGGAAGAACTACGAATCGGAATAGACAAAATATACAGGGTTCATACGAACTATGCAAGACGGAATAAGTTGCCCAAGGAAATTCACATAAGATTCATGAAGAAATCTATAAAGGAAGAGATTTATAGGAAAATAAGAGAGGAGACAACCATGTACAAGGGAAGAGAAATTTTAAGTCTCAAACAAGTACCGAGAAGAACAAGAGACCAAAGAAGAAATTACAATTTTCTAACTACACAGTTAAATAAATTCAAAATAAAATTTTGCTGGCTAATGCCGGAAGGTCTCCTCATCTCCTGCGAGGACAGAAAGTATAGGATTGATAATTTAGAGAAGGCTCAAGATTTCTTTGAACAACATTTCACATGTGAAGAAGAACAGGAGAGGAGGGAAGAAACAGAACAATGGAGGCAAGAGGTACAGCGAATAGAAAAAGAAGAAAAAGATCAAGAAGATAAAAGGAAAATGGAGAAAGAAAGAATGGAGAGAGAGGGAACGAGGGAAAAGATACAAAGAATTACCAGAAATACAACAAAGTTGAAAATAACAAATAGATAAACCCAATAAAGATGGAAGGGGAACTAAAAATTATTTCAATCAACATAAATGGACTTAACTCACCAATGAAAAGGAAATACATATTTACAAAATTACAAAAACTTGATAGTGATATCATAACATTACAAGAAGTACATATTAAAAGACAGCAACAAAAATTGTTTGAAAATAAAAAAAGTTAGGAAGACTATATACGTCCCTAGGAAACGGTAAAAAGAGAGGGGTGGTAATGTACGTTAATAATCACCTGAAAACCAAACAGATATATACTGATACAGAAGGACGCATCTTAATAATCGAAATACAAACAGAAACAAAAATATTACTAGTATCCATATATGCACCCAACAGAAACCAGAGGGATATTTACAAGAAACTGCACGACATAATTAAAGACCTGGAATAGGAGAACATCTGCATTATTGGGGATTTTAACGCAATTGTGAATTTACAAGACGACTATCGTAGTAACAGGAAAAATAAAACTAGAAAGAGAACTCTACCTGAAACATTTGAAGATATGGTCGAAGAATTCCATTTATACGATGGGTGGAGAGAGACCAATAAACAAATTAAACAATACACTTACTACTCAAGCCCTCACCAGTCATGGTCTAGGATTGATATGGCCTGGGTGACACCAGATCTTAGAAAGGAAATACGAGATATCGAAATTGTACCAAATACCTGGGCCGATCACAATCCTATAAAAATAATATGGAAAGATTATCACAAGCAAAAGAGGTGGATGATTGATACTAGAATAATAAAAGATAAAGAATATATACGGATGATCGAGAAGGAACTCAAAATATTCTTCCAATTAAATACAAAGGAACAGACCTTGCTACAGAATCTATGAGACACTACAAAAGCCTACATAAGAGGCCTCACCATAGCATACACAACTAAAAAAAATAAGGACAAACAACTAAAAAGGAATAATTTATTAGAAGAACTTAACATATATGAATCACAGTTACAAAAACAACCTGATGATAAAAAAATAAAGGCAAACCTGAACCTCACCAAACATAAACTGAATTTAACCATGCAAACAGAAATCGCTCAGAAAATGAAAATGGCAAAACAGAAACATTTTCAATACGCAAACAAAACAGGTCGCTGGTTAGCATACAGACAGAAAAAAAAGAGGGAGAAGAGAATAATATACCAACTACAAGATGAAATGGGACAAATATGTAGCACGAATCCAGATAAAAAACATATAGTTAAAGAATTCTATCAAAAACTTTACTCACAAGAGGAGATCCAAGACCGAGATATCAAGGAATACTTATGCGAAGCAAATATCCCGAAACTGAAGGAAACCCATAGAGACACATTAAATAAACCAATCGCGATGACAGAGTTGATGGAAGCCCGGAAGAAACAGAAGAACAACAAGGTACCAGGCCCAGATGGAATTCCAACTGAATTTTATAAAAACTGCCAGTCAGCGATAGATGAAATACTCCTCCAAGTCCTCAATGACGCATTACTAGAAGCAGAAACTCCTAAATCTTGGGACGAAACTATTATTTCACTTATCCCCAAAGAAGACACAGACCGGATTCTGTTAAGACTGTAATTCTGTTAAGAATTACAGACCAATTTCCTTACTAAACATCGATTATAAATTATTCATGACAGTCATAGCACAAAGATTGAAAACAATTATACACAACTATATACATTCTGATCAAAACGGCTTTGTCCCAAGGAGGCAGATAAAAAATAACACAAGAACAATCATAAATGTTCTAGAATATTATGAACAACAAATTGATAAACAAGTAGCCTTAATCTTTCTCGATGCGCAAAAGACATTCGACAATTTGAATTGGAAATTCCTCATAGCACAATTAGAGTTAATGAATTTTGGCAACAAATTTTTAAAAATGATTAATAAAGTATACTCCTCCCAGACTGCGAGAATCACAATTAATGGGGACATGACAGAAAGACTGGACATACAAAAAGGTGTGAGGCAAGGGTGCCCATTATCTCCCTTACTATTCGTAATATCACTGGAAGCCTTACTAAATGAGGTAAGGAAGGGGACATAAAGGGACTATGGATATGAAATGAGGAATATAAATTACAGGCCTTCGCTGATGACGTGGTGTTCATAGTAGAACAACCAGAAATAGCAGGAACTAAATTACTGGCGAAGATAGAAGAATATGGCAAAGTAGCGGGACTCAAAATTAACAGACAAAAATTCTGACTAAGACACAAGAGACAAAATTGGAAGAAGAATTAGGAATACAGATTGTAAAGAAAGTAAAATATTTGGGAATTTGGATCACTACAAAAGCAACAACGATTAGAGAGGATAACTATATTAAATTGATGAAACAAATTAAAAAGGATTTGGAAAAATGGAACAAATTACAGTTGTCACTTTTGGACAGAATAGTATCAGTAAAAATGAACATATTACTGAGATTACTTTATCTCTTTCAAGTGATACCAATCGGCCCAGGAAAAGATTTCTTCAAAGATCTCAATAAATAATAATGAAATACATCTGGCAAGGAAAGAAGGCCAGAATTAAAATAAAATGCTTACAGGACACCCGTGAGAAGGGAGGCCTCGGTTTACCGGACTTGGAGTTATATTATAAGGCATCGTCATTAAATTGGATTAGGGAATGGATAGACTTAAAAAACAAGAGAACGTTATACTTAGAGGGATTTGATCTGAATCGGGGCTGGCACGCCTTCTTATGGGAAGGCACAGATAAGCAACATGGGTATTTTCAGTGGCACATTATCAGAGGCTCATTATACAAAACGTGGCAAGAAATCAGAAAACAACACAACACTACACTAAGATCCCGCGTTGGTTGTCGACTATGGAAGCCTTAATCTACCCAAACACCTTAGAAATAGGAAAAATGAGGAATTACCAAGAATTACTGAGTAGTGAAGGAGATTTATACACGAGGCAAGAATTGGAAAGCCGGGGAATCGTTATCGATTGGTGGCCATACCGTCAAATAAAGTCAAGATATATATGTTGTGGCCCCGCCCTCTGAGCCTGTCCCATCGGAGGAAGAAAGCTCCGAGCATGAGGAAGAGGAGTCAGCCAGGCCTCCCTCTCCAGGCCCCTCCCCTCTGGCATTGTCTCAAGTGCCGGTCGAGGGAGAGGAGACAGCTGATTCCAGTCAAAGTGATAATGAGACATCATTCCTGGACGCACGCCTCCGAAGGCGTGATAAATGTTTGCAGCAGTTTAGGAGGCGTGCTAGGGATTAGCACTGAGTCACTGGACCACACCCCAGAGACCACACCCCAGAGACTATATAATAGAGAGTGGTGGTCAAGGATCTTTTGTGACGAACAAAGCAAAACCTTGGAGTCACTAAAGCCTCGTCCGGAACTGCTGGGAGGAATATTATTTCTGTTTGGACTTTCTTGAACGTTCGTATTTTATCTGTCTGTTTGTGCAAATAAAGTCCCTTGGCAGACGGTGTGTCTATCGCTGCCAAGTCGGAGATAAGAACTGGGTGCGTTCCAAAGTGTTTCCTTAACCCTCGGCTGGCTGTGTGTGTGTGGGGGGGGACGGGGACAGATCAATATAGCAGACCGGACACAATATGGATTTCAGACCGAACCGAATGAACTAGATAGATATTAAAAAGTACAGAGGAGAAAATGATAACTAAAATTTACAGATATTTAATAAATTATAAATTGGACGAAATGGTGAAAGAAAATATGATAACATGGGCAAAAAATATAGGCCACAACATAGAATTGGAAAAATGGGACAAATTATGGACAGAAAATCTCAAACTGACAATGTCGATACCTTATAAAGAAAACCTTTACAAGATGTTTTACAGATGGCACCTTCCACTGGCATGTTTG
Organism: Pantherophis guttatus; assembly: GCF_059756535.1. NCBI lineage: Eukaryota > Metazoa > Chordata > Lepidosauria > Squamata > Colubridae > Pantherophis > Pantherophis guttatus. The sequence continues at coordinate 311,266,374 of NC_142063.1, read as the reverse complement.
GCGAAAATGTTTCCAAATGTGTTACCAATGTGTTGGAAATGCAAGTCACAAAAGGGGTCATATTACCATCTCTGGTGGTCTTGTAGAAGAGCTCAACATTACTGGCAAGAAATCAAGATAATGATAGAAGAAATAATGAAACAAAAGGTCGATATGAAACCGGAATTTTTTTTATTCGGAATGATCACACCACAACAGACTAAAGAGATAAAATATCTCATTATCCATATCCTAACAGCAGCATGCATAGTATACACTCAAAATTGGAAATCAGAACTATTACCAACAGAAGAAAAAATAATTGCAAAAATAACAGAATGTGCAGAAATGAACAGACTCACAAAAGAGCTACAAGAGAAAGAGGACACTGATTATTATGAAGTCTGGCAAAGATAGTATTCCTGGCTAGAGGGAAAGATAGGATTGATAAAATAATACTTATATAAAATCTAACCAAGAAACATAGACAATCACATAGGAGGAAGACTGCACGACTATATGTATAAATAGTTAGAATGGTTAATAGAAGGATATATAGAAGTAATAGATACTTACACATAGAGAAAAATTTAAAAATAGAGTTTAAAGTTAAGTCTTGGACATGTAAAAAGTAAAAACAAGTAAGCACATAAAATAGATCTCTAATAGAGAAATAGAGGTGAAACAGAAAGTAATCACTGATGCAACAGTTTTCTAGAAGTCAGCCGATAGGCTGAAACAATGTTAGTTATTAGTTAGTTAGTTAGTTTTTCTTTTTTTTTTTGTATTGTCTTCGTGTATACATGTTTGTAAGTATTTTTGTCTGCTTAATAAAAAATTTTTTAAAAAGAATAAATTGGTTAAAATCTGAGTTGATGTTGTTTAACTATACTAAAAGGGAAGAGAAGGATTGGGAAGGGAAGCGAAGTGAAATGAGAATTAAAGATCATATTAAATACGTGGGAGTTAGAATTACAAAAAATTTGGAGAACTTAGAAAAGGAAAATCTAGGCAGCTTAAAGAAGGAGATTTTGGAAAGTCTGAATAAATATAAAAGGTTGAATTTATCATGGTTTGGAAGAATTGCTTTAGTAAAAATGAAGATTTTAGCAAAGATTAATTTTGCTTTTATGATGCTACCAATAAAAATTTCAGAATTAGAGTTAAAGAGTTGGCAGAATATACTGAATAACTATTGTAATGGGAATAAGAAAGTGAGGATAAATAAAAATAAGTGGTATCTAAGCCAAAAAAAGGGGGGGTTAGGAGTCCCAAATATTAAATTATATTATGTCGCTAATAGGCTTAGACATGTTATAGAGGCAATTTTAGGAATAGGAGAATTGGAATGGTTGGAAGATAAATCTAAAATTAAAACCAAATTAGAATGGAAGCTGTAAAATATATTTTTTATGGAAGGTGGAAAGAAATGGGCTGAAAGCATAAGCAATCCTCTCCTGAAGTTTGATTGGGAAATTTGGAGTAAATATAAAGGGAGGCTGCTTCTGAAGAACTCTCCATTATCACCGGTAATAATCTTGGAAAAGTTCCCAGGGAATTTGAAGAATAAAGTGAATAAAATTTTAAAAGAGAAAAATAAAATGAAACTAAGGGAATGGTTAGGAGGAATGAGGACATGTGGGGAATTGGAAGAGGTTCTAGGAGGAAAACAGTTGTCTTGGTTAAATTACAGTCAAGTGGAACAATGGACTAAAAACTAGATAAGAGAAAATGGAGAGTGTAGAGAGTTAACGAAGTTCGAGGAATTAATTGAAAAAAAATGAAACTGTAAAGGAAGAAAATAAAGGGATAAAAGGCTTAATGAGTGGAATTTATAAAATATTGTTGGAGGAAGAGGAGAGGGAAAATTTAGGAAAGATGGTATGGGAAACCGATTTGAAGATACAAATAGGGCAACAGAGTTGGGAAAGAATTTGGCAACAAAGAATGTTGAGAAATATGTCAGTAAGAATAAAAGAGAATTATTATAAAATGGTATGGAAGTGGTACTTAACTCCGGTTAGATTAAGCAATATGAATCAGAACTATTCAGATAACTGTTGGAGAGGTTGCAGGGAAAAAGGAACGTATTTACATGGGATTGTAAATTTGTGCAAAAATTGTGGAAGATGGTGTTTAAGGAGATTGAAGAAATTGTAGGAATAAAGGTAGAAGAGGCACCAAAGATAGCATTTCTCTCACTATTGGAAGATATAAAGTGTAAAAAAGAGACTAAAGAGTTGATAACAAATTTGTTGACCGCAGCAAGGTTAATTATTTCTAGGAACTGGAAGACACGAGGTGATTATTGTTTGGAAGAATGGTATAAGGAAGTATGGGATATTGCCATAAATGATAAACTGACTTGTAATATTAAAGTAAGGAGGGAAATAATAAAAGTAAATGAATTCAATGGAATTTGGAAACAGTTCCTAATATATGTGTTTTCTGGAGGAAGGGGGATACCACCACCAGAAGAAGCTTTAAGATTTTGGAAGCAGGAATGATCCCGAGGGGTGGGGGAGCACTCGTTGATTGTTTGTATTGTGTATATTGTTATATATTATATATTATGATTTATGTATGTTAATAAAAATTTTTTTAAAAAAAATAAATAAAATAAAATACCTAGGGATTTGGCTATCGGCAAGAGGCTCATCAATTAAAGAAAACAATTACGATAAATTAATAACACAGATAAAGAAAGATCTAGACAATTGGAGAAATTTACAGATATCACTAATGGGAAGGATCTCCACCATTAAAATGAATATTTTACCAAAACTCGTTATTTTTATTTCAGGTTATACCAATAAAATTGGAAAAAAAGTTTTTTGAAACATTGAATAAAATAACATCCAAATTTATATGGCAGGGGAAGTGCCCAAGAATTAAATTTAAACTATTACAGGACACAAAAGACAGAGGAGGAACAGCACGCCCAGAATGGGAAATTTATTACCAAGTGGCTGCCTTATCCTGGTTAAAAGAATGGATGGAATAAAAAAATAATAGAATATTAACAATTGAAGGGCATGAAATACAAGTGGGTTGGCATTCATTCCTCTGGGACAGAAAATATAAAACACACAGCTATTTCAAAAGACTTATAATAAGGAATGCGCTACTACAAACTTGGTTGAAAATTAAAAAGCAGCATTATGTAAAAATACCGATTTGGCTCTCACCATTAGAAGCAATAAGACATCCAAATTTAACGGAATTAAATAAAGTAATAAGATATAAAGATCTAATAGAACAACAAGGAAAATTGAAACCAAAACAAGAGTTGGAATTGGACTTACATAGAGAAATTGACTGGTGGACCTACACCCAAATCCAATCTAAATATAAGAAAGATACAAAAACATACGAATTTCAAAGAGAGAAACATGAATTAGATAAAATTATATTAGGACCGGAAGAAAAGATAATTAGCAAAATTTATAAATTTCTACTACAATATAAAATGGAGGAAGAGATAGTGAAGAATACTATGATTAAATGGGTGCAAAATTTTAATTATACAATAGATCTGGAGAGGTGGGAAACAATGTGGCAAGTAAATGCAAAATTAACACTATCGGCGGCATACAAGGAAAATCAGCTGAAGATGTTTTATAGATGGCATATGTCACCGACAAGACTTGCAAAGATATACCCGAACAATAGCGCAACATATTGGAAATATAAGAAATCCCAAGGAACATATTACCATCTATGGTGGACGTGCCCAGAAGCAAAAAAATTTTGGGTGAACATCAAGAAATGGATAGAACAAATAACAGAACAACAAACCGAAAGGAAACCAGAAACATTTTTGTTAGGAATCTTCACAAGACCATATTCCAAAGAAATAAAATACTAAATGCTACACATTTTAACAGCAGCACGAATAGTATATGCAAAAAATTGGAAACAGGAAAGAACTCCAAATAAGGAAGAATTGATAGATAAGATTTTAGAATGTGCTGAAATGGACAGATTAACAAAAGAAATTAAAGGAAAAGAAGAGACAGACTATTATAGAATATGAAATAAATGGTATAAATGGCTTAAAACTAGAAATAAAGAATAAAGATTATTAGGAGAGAAGAGTACGACTATAAAATATATAAATAACAAATGTATGGAGTGAAATAAAAATGTATATAACAAGAATGTAGAAATGTATAATTTTAAAGATATAAGTAAAATATATAGATCTTTACAAGGGGGAAGGAAAAAAAAGGACAATGGGGGGGGGAAGAGGAATGAAATGAAGACATGGGGGAAAAAGACAAAATAACAGAAGGAAGACCATGATGAAACGATGCTTAAAAATGATAAGATAGTTGTATGTTGTATGTTATGTGAATGTCATATATGTGTTATAATAAAATTACAAATTTTAAAATTAAATAAATAAATAAATAAATAAATAAATAAATAAATAAATAAATACAGTCTCTACGTGTTGTGCGCTACATTGTTCAGCTGCTTTAAATCAATTTATAGTCCAAATTCTAGAAAAAATATACCAGCAATTTGGGATATTCTAATAGCTGAGCAAGGCATAGCACACGTATAGAATCAGAAAGCCTCTTTGCAGTCCCCAGAATTATTCATCACTGCATCATTCTGTTAGCAGTTTATAAATATTTAAGGCAGCAAGCTGCTGTTTTAATTTCTATATAGCTTACATTTTATTACAGTGATAAAATTTGTGTTTTTCAAAGGCTTAATTTTTTTTATAATTCCCCTTGATTTTGCTGCCTATCATATTGATGACACAATCACACATACAAACATGAACACATATATCATATGTGTCTGTGAAAAATTTTGATTAATAATTTCCTGATTTGTGAAATGCTTTCAAATTATATACTGCTCAAAAAAATAAAGGGAACACAAGCAGAAGACATCCGAGATCTGAATGAATGAAATAGCCTTATTAAATACTTTGTTCTTTACATACAGTAGTTTATACACTGCTCAAACAACTAAAGGGAACACAAAACTACTGTATGTAACGAACAAAGTATTTAATAAGGCTATTTCATTCATTCAGAGCTCGGATGTCTTCTGCTTGTGTTCCCTTTATTTTTTTGAGCAGTGTACATTGGGTATTTATTTTATTTACAGCTACAAATGCATTTTCTTTCAAATGCATGAACAAGGAAAAGTAGTGGGTTAGAAGGAGTGTTACATTTTATATTGTCAACAGTCTGGAAGCAACCAATTTCAAAAATTTAAAAGACTGTCCTTATTCATTTTTGCAGATGAAAGGCAGCATAAAAAAGGAATGACTCTCAAGTGTACCAGTATTTCATATGCTTAATATAGCATGTCAGGGCATTTATTAATCCCATGTTTGGCTCTGGGACTAATTACCCTGGTTTAGAGGAGATGAATCGAGGCTTGAATCCTTGTTTGCAATATTTCGAAAAGAAACGCGAGGAAAGGTTTCTAATAAAACTCATTTATTTGTTATAAAGAAAATAAAACACCTCACTAACTAAGAAAAGTTAATTGTTACATTTTGGAAGTAATTTGGGCCAGCTGCCTTTCAGCAACCGGCACCCGTGGCAAGAGAACAAAGGAAAGAGTGTGAAGCAAGTGAAGGAATGTGGGTGGATACGGAAACACGTAGCTTACTGATAAGAAGTTGGCAAGCTACGGAAAGCCAGACAGTCCAGAAATAATGAGCTCAGCTGGTAAATAAAATAACGCAGTGACATTCCCCTTCTTTGCCAGTTGAGCGAATATCAGTTCATCATCAAATAAGGCACATCTTCTCACGCAGATACTCGTGTTGAGCTGCTGGAAGTGGTTTGTTGAGCATATCAGCAATTTGATCATGTGTAGATACATATTGCATTTTGACAAAACCTTTTTTCACTAAATGTTTTATGTTTTGATAACGAATGTCAATGTGTCTGGACCTAGAACCTGTGAAATGAGATTCAGAAATATAAACCACCGATTCATTGTCTTCCATCACGGTGATTGGTCGGATCGGGTGTGTCCAGATATCTGTGACTAAAGCATCAAACCAAGTTAGGGAATTACATGCATCTGAAACACAAGCATATTCAGCTTCAGTAGATGAACAAGAAACAAAATTCTGTTTACGTACTTGCCAATAAACAGGACATCCATTTAAGAAGTACTTTTACGTGATTTCTTATCACTTGCCCAATCAGAATCTGCATAACAACATAATTCTGCATAATCAGTATGTGTTGGTTCTAACAATAACTTCAAGTGTTTTGTGTATTTTAGGTATCCCAATAATTTCTTAATACATGTCCAATGAAACTGTTTTGCCTTACCTACGTGTCGTGATAAGAGATTAACACTAATTGCAATGTCGGGTCTGGTCCAACTACTAATGTATAACAGTGACCCAATGACTGAACGATAAAGTGTTTGATCCTCGAACTCAGGACTTTCTTCTTGTGTCAAGTTGTGAAAATCTGTTTGCATGGGTGTCTTTGTTGTGTTAGCATCCTTCATGTTGCAATGATGCAAAACTTGTTCAATTTTATCTTCTTGTGAAAAACTAAACCCCTTCTGTGTTTCTTCAATCTGAACACCTAAATAAGTGCTAATATGACCTAATGATTTCAATGTGAGGTATCTCTGCAAAGCTTTGGCAAAAATTTCACTCATTTGCTTATTTGGACCAATATAAACAATATCATCAACATAAACAAGAACTATTTCATATGCATTGTTAGATCTTTTTGTGAACACGCACTCATCAGTTTCGGACTTAATAAAGCCCATTGAATTTAGTTTGTCAGTAAGACATAAATACCACATTAAACCAGATTGTTTCAGACCATAGAGACTTTTGTTTAGGAACCAGGTATCCCCTTCTTGCTGTCGGAATCCTGGAGGACTTTTCACGTAGATCTCTTCATCTAGGTTTGCATGTAGATAAGCCGTGTCAACATCAAACTGGAAAACTTCTAAACCAAGGATAGTTGCAGTTGCTAAAGCAATTTTTACACTCTCAGTTCTGACTGTCGGTGAGTAAGTATTTGTGTAGTCCTCAGGATAACGTTGAGCAAAAACCTGAGCTACAAGTCTGGCCTTGTACAATGACTCACCATTTGGTTTCTTTTGATTCTGTAGACCCATCGAGTGCCAATGACCTTTTTGTTTGCTGGAGGTTTTGCAGGTGTAAATACTTTGAGTTTCTTTAGACTGTCCATTTCAGCCTGCATTGCCTCATACCATTTGTGTTGCTCTGAATCAGGGAGCTGCTTGATTTGCGTGAAATTATCAGGTGGAAGTGTGACATTGCAAATCAAAGGCAAGGGTGCTTTTGTCAGTTGCCAAGAATATCGTTGTGGAGGGATTCCTTTTGTGGCCCTCTTGGAACGTCTCGGAACAACTGTCCAGTCTTCTTCTGCTTCGTCCTCGTCCTCACTTTCGTCGCTAGCGTCAGCATCCGCGGCTTGCGAAGACGGAACATCGGGTTGAGAAGAATCAGTGGAATCTTGATCATCAATCTGTGTGGCATCAGCAGTATCATCTCTGGGAAAATAAACTCCAGGATCATTGGAATGAATCCTGGACCAGTCAATATCTTCTTCAAAATTAGCAGATTGGGAAATCACAATTGCATGTTTAGAGTCAATAAATCTGCTCCATTTTGAGTTATCATCGATACCCATAAATCTCAGTCTTTTTGCTGCTGGACTTCCTTTTCTTCTTTGAGCTAAGGGAATGTTCACCATAGCGTATGAACCAAAAATATGAATGTTTTTAAGATCAGGCTTGTAGCCATACAACATGAAGAAAGGAGTCTGATTTGTTACACTGCTCCAAGTACGGTTGACAATGTAATTTGCATACTTGATAGCTTCACCCCAGTATATCTTACCAAGGTTGGCGTCTTCTAGGAGACAACGCATCATGGTTTGCAGTACCTCTCCGTTGTGAGCCGATGTGTCAGGGGCCGAAGTCTGATGAATAATTCTATTCTTACGCATCCAGTCCTGGAAACGCTGAGACATGAACTCGGCACCATGATCACTTTGGATTCTGGCGATGCGAACTTGGTGTTGGGTAGAAACAAGGGTTGCAAAGTCTTTAAAGATCTGAAAGGTCTCTGATTTTTCTTTCATAGGATATACATATCCATATCTAGAGTAATTATCAACAATTGTTAGAAAATATTTTCTACCACCAAATGATGGCAGGAAAGGACCAACTATGTCAATGTGAACCAAATCAAAAATGCGTGTTGACAGGCGTGTAGCGTGTTTGGGAATGGCTGCTGCTTTGGATTTGGCCTTCTTGCATACAGCACAATCCAAAAACACCTTACACCCCTTTAGATCCAAACCTTTTGCGAACTCCGGCATCTTCCTAAGAACACGGAAACTGGCATGCCCCAATCTTCTATGCCATTTGTGGATACACCTGGAATGCAAAGGTTTACCTGTTAGTGAATTCTCAACATTAACATTTTTATGCGGAACCTCAGGCTTGCTCTGAGCAACCTGTTTACCAACTCTCTTTTTGTTGGCTTTAGGACCCTTTGGAATAGCAACAGGATCTCTCTCTGGAGCATCTCTCTCTGGGCCTGTGCCTTCCCTTTTTGGAGTTTGCATACTTGCCTGTGTTTGTGTTTTAGGCTTTGGCTTTAAGTAATAAACACCACCAATTAATATGGTTTCAGCAACAATATCTCCATCTTTAACTATGTAACTTGCTTTTTCAAGGTGGTGAACTTGGAACTTTAACATTCTAGACAAGTGACACTGACTAAGCAAATTACTGGTTGCTGTTGGTATGTAATAAACATCAGGAATGAATGCATCGAGCTCTTCAACATAAACAGTTCCTTTTCCTTTGACCTGACAAGGATGATTTGAAAAAGAATAAAGTTCACGTAGTTCTGGTTCAGGCTCGTGCATCTCTGTGAAAAGTTCCTTTCTGTAGGTAACATGCAATGCTGCACCACTGTCCAAAGTCCACAGGAGTCGTCTGTCGTACTCTGGTTGAGGTTGTGGATCATTGGTTAAAGCCAATGTGGCGAGTGGAGTTTGTGGATCACGCCGGGGACCACGACGACCTTGTCTTCCGTCTCTGCCTCTGCCTCTGGAATCTGTTCCTCTGGGCTGGTACGTGACGGGAGCTGGAATTCGTTGGGGACAATCCCGGGTGGCATGTCCCACACGATTGCAGGTGTAGCATCTTGGCGTCCTTGGAGCGTAGGTCCTTCCTCGGAAGGGGCGCCTAGCTGGAGCTCTTGATGCGGGTGGTCCTCTCAAGTGTGGCGTGGCCAACATGAATGCCTCTTCTTCAATTAAAAGTCTACAGACATTGTCCACTGTGCGTTGAGCAATAGGGACTTGGTTAATTTTTGTAACAGCATCTTTCCATTCATAATTCAAAGAGTTAATAATGATGCTGATCATTTGAATATCTTCAATGTTATGGCCTCTTTCTCTCAATTCTGTTCTCAGACCTTTCAGTTTGGTCAAATGTCCTCCAATTTGTTCACCGGGTTTCAATCTCGAACCGTGGAGTTCAGACATGAGTAAACATGAAGATTCAATTGAGATAGGCCTGTAGCAATTTTCCAATTCAGCCCAAATTTGTCGGGCTGTTGTATTTGGTGGAAAAGTGACCTGCAGTTCAGTATCCATGGACATCAATAATGTTGTGCGAGCCCTTATCTCTAAATCTCTTATTGCATAAGTCCAAGGTGGAGCAGGTGGGTTAAATACCATACAGTGTGTGCCTTCTCTAAGAAGCAATAGTGTAATCTCACTGACCCAGGCTTTGTAATTGTGTCCTGACATTTTTAGTTTTGACTCACCAGTTAGTGGAGAGACAGAAAATGCCTGGTAAGGAGCCTGCACTTGGTATGCTGGCTGTGCTGGCAGGAATGCCTGTGGTATTTGCTGTGCTTGTTGTGGACCTAAAAATGGTCTTGGTTGTGCCATTGGAGGTGGGCCAGGAGGTGGCCCTATTTGCACTTGTGGCTGGGGCACATATGCAGGCATTTGTAGCTGCTGTGGCTGATGCACTGGAATCTGCTGTAATCCAGTTGCCATTTGTGCTTGAGCTGCAATATTGGCATGACCTGCTGGAGATGCAGTCATTTGCCTTTGCTTCATTAAGTTTAATTGTGTTCCATCTAAAAGGACACCAACACCACCAGGGGGTGTTTGAGTTTGGGCCTGTGGAGACACTTGTGGCATTTCAGCTTCCTGTAGTAAATTACTTTTGCCAGCAGATGGTGCTGCACCTTTAGCTTCGGGCAGCTTTGCATACTGGGCATTGTATGCTTTTGAGTAGGAGTGGTTATGTAAGACATGTGTAACTTGATCAGGGAGACTTTCATGTGACGTATGCAGTGCTCTTTGCCTTAATTGGCCTGACACAGAATCCACCAGGGGGAGTGTCTTTGGCTCTGAGCAAGAAGACAATATGGCGCTATTTGAAAAATTTAAGTTATCTCCCTTATCTTGCTCAAGCATAGATATAGCCATTTTTGCCTGGGATAGCTGCTGTTCATAGAGTTTTATACGGTCACGAAAGGCTTTCATAGCCAGCTCATCCAGGGTGTGCTTAGAGCTTCGAGGAGAATAATGAATTGTTTCTCCCTCTGCGTGGGAGGAATTTTGCTCAGCAGTTGGCTTTAGCCTTGCATCGAGCATTACAAATTCAGAAGGTTCTGGGAAGACCTTTTCAGAGCTTGGAAGATCAGAAGAAAATGTTACTGACCTCAGTCGTAAATCATCATCTTCAAAAACAGCTTCTGTCTTATCTGTCTCCATTTCTGTTCCCACGGCTTTTTCTTGTTCCAGGCGTGTGGCTGTAGTAAGGGGCTGGAAATCTGGAAACCTCCTTTCTGCCACCTTCTCAGCAAAATACATTTTGTATTTGTTTTACTTCTGTTTCGGCATCTCAGCAATATAATTAGCGTACCTCAGTAGCTAAAAACTAATTGCCTATGCGCTCTTATCAGAAATAACAAAAACAAGGAAAAAGCCATAAATCAGACCATCCTCGTGCTATCAGATGTCAGGGCATTTATTAATCCCATGTTTGGCTCTGGGACTAATTACCCTGGTTTAGAGGAGATGAATCGAGGCTTATCCTTGTTTGCAATATTTCGAAAAGAAACGCGAGGAAAGGTTTCTAATAAAACTCATTTATTTGTTATAAAGAAAATAAAACACCTCACTAACTAAGAAAAGTTAATTGTTACATTTTGGAAGTAATTTGGGCCAGCTGCCTTTCAGCAACCGGCACCCGTGGCAAGAGAACAAAGGAAAGAGTGTGAAGCAAGTGAAGGAATGTGGGTGGATACGGAAACACGTAGCTTACTGATAAGAAGTTGGCAAGCTACGGAGAGCCAGACAGTCCAGAAATAATGAGCTCAGCTGGTAAATAAAATAACGCAGTGACATAGCACACATGTGTACAGAGTCCTTTATTAATAAAAAGAGAGGATAAGGAAGAATGTTTTGGAGCGTAATCTGATGCCTCTCCAAGTTTCAATATTAACAGGCAGGTAACAGATTAAGGGGTGTTCTTCTTCTTATTTTGTTGTTCAAAAATGGATCTCCTAAAATTGTGCTCTTTAGAAGAGACCATATTAGGGCTAATCATACTTACTATATTATTAGAATATTAGTTTAGTATTAAAGAAGATAGCATCAAAATTAATAAAATATTGCTGATAATGAAAACATGACATTTGGAGTTTATTCTGTGATTTGGAGTTAGAATGCTTTCATGAGCAGAGAAATAAATGTGAATGAATAGAAGTTGTTACAAGAGGAAGAAGGAAGATATTTTGATTGACTGCAAATATATGAACATCTAGGCTTGTTGAAAGGCCCCTCTATGAAGAAATTGGTTGGCTCACAAAGCCTGGCTCCTTTTTAAAAACACAACACCTTTCCATAGAACATATTCTTTTAGCCCAAATGATAATCCATGCCAGCAATACTGTAATGCCTTTGGGCTGTCCCTAATTTTGTGTATATCGTCAGCAATTAGGAATATTAAGAGGAATAAAATAAATGGATTGGGGCCTGAAATTAGTGATTAGAATTTGAGAGATGACCTAGGCTTGGGAAAAAATAATTGTCACAAATATTTAAATGTTGATCTAAATGCAAAAACATGGATTTAGTTTCCTAAAATAATAATAGGTACTGCCTCGGAATTAATTGCTATAGGAAGCTAAATGTCCCCATCCCCTACTGGTGTCTTCCTTTCCTTTCCTTTCCTTTCCTTTCCTTTCCTTTCCTTTCCTTTCCCTTCTTTTCACCCCTTCTATTTATGCTTTTCTCTGTGTCCCAGGTTTTGCAAAACAGAGTAAAATAGGCCAATATTTTTCACTGCAGATAGGTTACTAGGTTTTGTGATAAAAGTGGTTAAAATACATTTAATAATATTAATCACATCTCATGATAGTGATAACTATGTATTTCATTGCTGTCTTTAGTTGAATAGATGTTTTAGTCTTATTAAACAACAGCATTGCATTTTTGAGGATTTCCTGATTTGTAAAATGCTTCTTATAAAATAATCTTTAAATGCAGGTATGTTTCTACATTCTATAATTTTTAGAATTGTATTATGTATTACTATGTTCATGACTTTTTAAAAATTATTTCCTTGGATACAGAGAAAGATTAAACATAGTAATTTAGTTTATCAGTCTTCCATGACAAGTACTTAATAACATGTGTTTTATTTAGCATTTTAACATCAAATAGAGGAAATACAGGGTTTGTTAATTCTCACATATACACAGGTAATTGTGTTCAGAAAATAATTTGCATCGAAGAGCAGAAAGAAAATACAAAACTAGCAAATCTCTGTAAGATTTTACATGTTTCTGCTTGCTGTGATATTCAATTAACTTAGCAGTCATGTATTGAGATCATCAACTCTGAAAAAGAAAACAATGCATTTTATATCTATCTGGAGGTAGAACAGTTTAACTTGTTTGAATTTTGGATTTTTTAATAAGGAGCAGGGCCGGATTTAGATGAAAAGAGGCCCTAGGCTATTCCACTTATGAGGCCCTTTCACCTATAGTGAAAGTGTAATTTTAATTTTGCTAACAATTTGAATGTAGGCCCCTCTTGATCTTGAGGCCCCCTCTTGATCTTGAGGCCCTAGGCTGAAGTCTAGTTAGCCTATAGGAAAATCCGGCCCTGATAAGGAGGGAAAAGGAAACAGCTTCCCACACACCATCATTTTGGATGAATATGTGGTATAGATCTTTTTTTATTATCAGAATGTAATTAAATGTATATGAAAGCTAGGTTGCTATTTTAAAAAAAACACGTCAAATTTCACAAAAATCTTCAGATTTTTTTTTTAAAGCTTTGATATTTTCAGTTGCAGGGGAGTTAAACAGAATATAATTTGAGGAAATGGGGAAAAAATGGGGGGGGGGGGGACTCAATCAAGAGCCTTGGTAGTACAGTGGTCAAAAGCACCCTGTTATTAAGACCAGCTGCCTGCAATTACTGCAGGTTTGAATCTCGCCAGGCTCAAGGTTGACTCAGCCTTCCATCCTTTCTAAGGTAGGTAAATTGAGGACCTAGTTGTGGGGGCAATAAGCTGACTTTGTATAAATATACAAAAGGATGAAGGCTATTGCTTAGCATATTGTAAGCCGCCCTGAGTCTCCGGAGAAGGGCGGCATATAAATCAAATTAAAAAAAAAAAGCATAGAATTCAGTATTTCACTCCATCTCCTTCATACTAAGAGTAGAGTACATTTTTAAAATCATTTTTTATTAGCAGCAGAGTTCCCAAACTACAAATCTGAGGCAGAGCATCATGGAGAATTTTGAGAAAACAGTAATTTAATTCAACTGAAGTAAGGTGCTCTAAACTGGCCGTTTCTGTTCAGATTTTATGATTTATGCCAAGTAAGTACACAGCTCACTTCACATAAATAGAGGACTAATCTAACCAATTTTGTAAATACATAGCTTGTTGAGTTTGGAAATCTAATCTGGCAGTAATTTCCATTCAGGTGGTAGATAGCCAAAGCAGGACATAACACAATATGAGAGCATTTCTTCTATCAGGTTTTCCTTTTTCTTTTACCTTTCAAATGACTCTTTCTACAACTTTGGTAATTCCAAACCAGCATGAATTATACTAATCTGAGGGAACTGTAGAATACTGAGTCTGTAAACAAATAATGACAATAAAAAAATAATAATAGAAGAAGAAGTTGCAGTCTCTATTTCAGAATTTTGGAAGAGATTTTTTGTACCGTATAGTATTACAGTCCAAGAAGAAAATTTGGAATGTAAGTGTGAATTTAAAACTAGAAGGAAAAAAAAAACCAATTACTTACACTAATCTGAAGATACTACTATGATAGCTGAAAATATAAATGATATGCAAGTTCTAGTAATGGAAGTCAAGAAGCACAGTGAAGAAATGGATTTGCCATTAAATATAAATAAAATTATACTATTGAGAAACAGGTATAATAATCAGACTTGGAACTGACAAAAGTAATAGATAGCTTCTCCCCTATAAGATTGTGTATCAGTTGTAAAGGAACCAACCCTCAAGAAGTAAGTTACTGATCAAGATTTGGTAGGCTATTAATAAAAGGCTTGGGAGAGACAGTGCAATATCAGGGTGTGTCTAGGCCTTCAAAAATCACAATAGCAGAGGCCATGAATTTCCTGTGACACTATGGAAGCAAAAGTTGTATTTGAAGTAGTAGGAAAGGAAAGAATTGGTGTTGGAAGAAACTCCTAAGAATACAAGGGATAGCCAAGAAATAATAATAATAAAAAAATGAACATCAAAATTCTTACTCAAGACGTAAATGAACCAGCTATTATATTTTGGACACATGCATGAAAACTCAGCTCCCTTGAGAAAGATGGAAGGAAAGGAAAGAAGATGACCAACTACAAGATGGATCAAATTAATTACAGAAGAGGTGCTGCCCCATTGGAACACCTGATCTATTGGGGACAGGTTGTCCTGGAGAAAACCAATCTGTATGGTCGCTAACTGTCAATACCACTTGATAGCACATAATCAGTCAATGAATCATGTACTGAACATCAGGAAGAAAACGTCCTTGAAATCCTTATAATAAAAAACATTCTAAAAGCTATTCTATTAATGAGCTTGAGAAACACTTAGCACAAACAGAACATTTCCTTATATTACTCATTATTTAAAGCAGGAGTCCCCAACCCTCGATCTGTGGACCAGTATCAGCATATGACCTGTTAGGAACCAAGCCATGCAAGCAGAAGGCAAGTGAGCAAAACTTCATTGGCACATGCAGGATCTAGATTGCACACGAAAAAAATCTCCCCTCCAAGTCCATGGAAAAAAATTATTTGAAGAAACCACTCTCTAGTGCCAGAAAGATTGAGGAATGCTGATTTAAAGAATTTTAATTTCATTGGTGAAATAATTCGGAATCCATATACTGTATTCTTAAGGTATATTTCATTCTTGAAGGAAAACTGAGAGAGTTGTGAGAAAAATGTTTATCATGCAGTTCTTTGTATGTAAGAGGAAAAATGGTATGTGGGGATATCTGTTCATCTACTAGATTTTGTTTTTGAAGCTGTAAATGGCCATGAATAAATTCTAAGTTTATAAAAACATGGGAACACATTCCAGTATTTTGAAGATATAAGCCTGATTGTAAAATGCATTTTTCTCCATTGAGGGTGGAGACAGCAGCCATGCTTGGGTGGTGACTCATACAATCAGATTGGTGGACTGAGCCTGTAAAATTTGACAAGTCCCGCCTTTGTTGCCAGGGATACCAGCTTTTGACTCAGTCCATCAGACTGGACAGTCGTGTGGTTCTGAGTCTCTGGCAATCTCCTTGTTTCCTGAGTAATTTTTTCAACGTTGAACGCAGCACGCTTCGCATCCAAGTCCCTGGCATCCTCTATTGCAGCCCGCCGTTTGATTTGGCTGCGTCACTGGCAGGCTGACGCCAGACACAAATGGTGTTTGGCCTCTGTTCCCTACTCAGAGGGAAAGTTGTTCGGCCCTTCCTTAGAGCCCTTTCTCCTGGAGACAAAAGATAAAAGGAAGGTCTTGCCTGCGATGTTCCGTAGAGGGGAACCCTGGTTCACTCCTTATGGTCAGCGCCCTCAGTTTCGGGGAATGGATGGCGGAGCGGGACCTTCTTGTTCTTCTGGTAATTTTGTCCCAAGACAATGGGGTCCCCAGGACAGGTTTTTCAGGGGCAGGCCCTCCATGACTAGATGGCCCTTTTGAGGGGGAGGAGGTCGTCCAATCCGCCGCTGTTGTTAATAGTCATTTTATCTCTCCCATTGGCGGCAGATTAGCCATCTTCGCCAATGTTTGGGAGCGCTCTACTTCAGATTGCTGGGTCCAAGCCACCATTCGATCTGGCCTGGCTATAGAATTTATTTCCACACACCCCTCCCATTGTCCTTTCTCACCTGTCCTCTCTCGCATGATCCCGACCGTTGGGCCCTCATGGACTCGACTATCGCGCATCTCCTTACTATTAAAGCCATTCAACCGGTGCCGAGTGACCAAATTGGACAGAGCTTTTATTCTAAGGTGTTTTTGGTCCCTAAGTCTTCGGGTGGGTGGAGACCTATTCTGGACCTTAAGCGGCTAAACCACTATGTGGTTTATCGCAAATTTAAAATGCAATCTTTGCGCTCTATTTTAGACTGCATCCGGAGGGGCGATCTCCTCTGTTCCATTGACCTCACTGAGGCTTACCTACATGTCCCTATTCTTCCCTCACACAGACAGTTTTTACGTTTCTGCTACGTTGGGGCTCATTTCCAATATAGGGCCTTACCCTTTGGCCTGTTGTCGGCCCTTCGTAGTTTCACCAAAATCCTGGCCGCTTTGGCTGCCGCTCTCCGCCTTCGTTCTCTCCGTCTTCAGTGTTACTTAGACGACATATTGTTGTTTGCTAATTCCCCTCAACAGGCCCTTTTGGATCTGCAGCTCACAATCCAAACCCTAGCCTCCCATGGCTTCTCCATCAATACAGAGAAGAGTCACCTGTGCCCTTCTACACGTATTTTGCATTTAGGGGCAGTGATTGATTCGGTGGAGGGTAGAGTATATTTATCTAGTGACCGACAAGCCAGCTTACGGGATCTCATAGCTAGGGTGGAGAGGACCAGGAGGGCGTCTCCATTGCTCCTTTCCCAATTGTTGGGTAAGATGGTTTCGGCCATTTCAACTGTCCCCTGGGCCTGTTTACATCTCATCTCCAATGGTTCCTGTTGCCTTTCCAACGGTCAGGCAGGGGCACTTCACCCACGGTGGTTCCTATCCCCAGGGAGGTCATATCGTCCCTTAGATGGTGGCAATCTACAGCCATCTCTAAGGGCTGCCTATTCTTTGAACCACAGTGGCTGGTAGTTACTACCGATGCCAGCACATTTGGCTGGGGAGCCCATTGTCAAAATCAGGTGGCCCAGGGTAGGTGGTCGACAGTCGAGGCATCACTGAGCATCAACTGGCTGGAGCTCCATGTGATATTTCTAGCCTTTCGACATCTGGTTTCCGGCTCTCATGTTTTGGTACTCACAGATAATGTTGCCGCCAAGGCACATATTAATCGCCAGGGAGGTACTAGGTGTAGGGCCCTTATGCGGGAGGCCAAGAGGCTGGACTATGGGCGGAATGTTGGCTTGCATCTTTGAGGGCAGACCACATATCAGGGGACTCGAATGTGCATGCAGACTGGCTAATCCGACAATTGATTGACCATTTGGCATTTGAATCCTCGTTTGTTCCAGGTACTGTCATCCCGCTTTGGCACTCCAGTGGTCGATTTATTTGCGACTCCAATGAATGCCCAACTCCCGTGATTTTTCACGAGGTTTCCTGCTCGGCAGGTGGAGGCCGTGGATGCCCTGCGCTCCCGTTGGCCCCAGGGACTGCTTTACGCATTCCCTCCGATTCCGCTCATTCCAAGAGTTCTGCGGAAACTCCTGCTGGAGCAAGCAGAGTTGCTCATCATAGCGCCACACTGGCCGCGGAGGTCGTGGTTCGCTGACCTGGTGCAGTTGTCTGTGTCTCCCCCCTGGAGACTCCCCTGTCCCGAGGGTTGCCTCAGTCAAGGGGCGATACGACACCTGGACCCCCAGTGGCTGCAGCTGACCGTTTGGTGATTGAGTGGGACGCTTTGCTGTGAGACAATCTCCCTGCCATGGTCATAAAGACTATCCAGGCTTCTAGGCGGCCGTCCACGGACCGCATTTACTCAGCCACTTGGTGGGCCTTTTCTACTTGGTGTGAATTACAAGGGGTGTCTCCTATCCGGTCCTCTGTTGTCCATGTTCTCAGGTTTTTGCAGGACGGCCTGGACAAAGGACTCTCTCCCAATATTCTTCGATGACAGGTGGTAACCCAGATCCGGCGTTCGGAGTCCCTGTTTGTCTCCTTCCTTCCTGTCTCCTTAGGCTCTAAGGTGTCTGCATCTACCATCGGTCGATGGCTTCGTCAGACGATCGCTGCTGCCTACGAGCTTCGCTCTTCTCCAGTTCCGGCAAGGTTGACATCACATTCGACACACAGTGCGGCAACATCCGCGGCCTGGGCTACACAAACTTCGTTGCTGGACATTTGCAGGGCTGCAACCTGGACTTCTCCTTGCCCCTTTATTAAGCATTATAAATTAGACAGGTTTGCTTCGCAGGAGGCAGCCTTTTGACGTAGTGTATTACAAGGGGTTCTAGCAGGGGAAGAGTTGTTGGCCCAGACTGAGCCCTCCCTTGCCTAGCACTGTGAACTTGGGTATGTCCCAAGCATGGCTCCTGTCTCCACCCTCAATGGAGAAAGGGCGTTGGTCCTACCTGACACACTCCTTCTCGTTGGGTAGAGACAGCAGCCATCCCCACCCGCTTTCAGTCTGGTCTTTGGGGTCCTTTTCTGTGTTTTCTCAGGAACTTTTCTGCCACACGACGAGTCTGTTCTCTTCCTGTCTTAGCCAAAAGCTGGTATCCCTGGCAACAAAGGCGGGACTTGTCAAATTTTACAGGCTCAGTCCACCAATCTGATTGTATGAGTCACCACCCAAGCATGGCTGCTGTCTCCACCCAACGAGAAGGAGCGTGTCAGGTAGGACTCACGCCCCATTTATTTATTTTTAAAGAAAGCAATAGAAAATTAAAAATGTCTAAACCAGTGGTGAAATTCAATTTTTTTACTACCGGTTCTGTGGGCGTGGCTTGGTGTTGTTTGGTGGGCATGGTGTTTGGTGGGCGTGGCAGGGAAGGATACTGCAAAATCCCCATTCCCTCCTCACTCTGGGGCCAGCCAGAGGTGGTATTTGCCGATTCTCCAAACTATCAAAATTTTCACTACCGGTTCTCCGAACTACTCACACTTTCTGCCACTGGTTCTTCAGAACCTGTCAGAACCTGCTGGATTTCACCCCTGGTCTAAAATAGTTTTCCAATTCAAATTCTAGAACAAGGAATTTGTGAATCTAGGTGAGATCACTGTGCCCAAGTAAATTTGGGTTGGTTTGCACACTGTTCAGTTGTTCTCATGTAAGCCTCTTGGCAATTTACAAGATCTGGCAAACTTACAGCTTGGCAGCAGTCACAAAGAAATACTAGTTGTGTGAAGTGACATACATATTTATTGTTAGCCGTTATTGACTACACAGCTGCAGTACACGTGAATCAGTTGCCATGTACACTAACTGTGAATGTTTTATTAATTTGAGATTAACCAATTAAACCCTCATTTTTTATTAAATTTGGATTGTTATGGATATTTATTTATTACATTATTAATGTACTGCAACTCTAATTGGACTTCCAATGGTTTACATACATACATATGGTAAAATTATAGAATCTACCTTAAATATTCCCTTAAAATTAATATCTGTCTCTGTCTCTGTCTCTGTCTCTGTCTCTGTCTCTGTCTCTATCTTTCTCTCTCTCTCTCTCTCTCTCTCTCTCTCTCTCTCTCTCTCTCTCTCTCTCTCTCTCTCTCTCTCTCTCACACACACACACACACACACACACACACACACACACACAGAGCATTCAAATTCACAGGGCAGGAAGAGAAATAAAAACAAGTAGAAATAGTTTACTTAATTTAATTTCTTTAATGGAATTACCCTGACCTCAATGCTCTTTCTCTATTTCTTAAACTTAAATGATGGAATTATTACAAGGAATTAGGCTTTGAAGGCCAGAAGGCATCAACACCATTTACATTTCTATTGCATCAGATATGTAAATGATAATCACCAAAATATTATACTCATTTGAGTTTTAGGCATACCAAAAATTGTTTTCCTTTGGAAAAAAGTGTATCTGTGTAAAGAAAAGCATTTTTCTAAATATGTTTTTAAATTATAGCCTCATAATTATTGTGGTAAGTGTGAACATTCATTCCTGCATTGTTAAGTCTAGTAACTATTTTGAAAACAATCATCATTTTGATTATCCCGTCTTCACAAAAGAGTAGACAGCCCACTGCCTTTCCTAAGGCCTTGAAAATCTGGCTTTGTGCTCAAGCATGGATGTTGGTTAGAGACATCCAAGTCTCATGCTGGGTAATGGATAATGGATTTGATTGTGCCCAACTGCTATATGGTTTTTGTTTAATTGTATATTATATGTATTGTGTGTTTTTATTTGTTTTACTGCAAGTTGTCTAGTGTGACATAAAAGTGACATGAGCAGCTATATGAATTTTGTTGTATGGGTATACTGTGTATACACATACAATGACAATAAAGTTATTATTATTATTATATATAGATTAAGTGAATAAGCAAGCAAGCAAGCAAATAAACAAACAAACTAACTAACTAACAAAAGATATACCTCATCACTGGACTTTTTATTCCAGGCTCTCATAGTGGACATCCCAGATAAAATTGTAATCCCATATGAGTGGACTGTGTCTTTCTCAATCTTGGGCCCTGTACCAGAGGTTTCAGAGTTTGAAAATCATGCACAAGATTTTAGCTGTTCCTAGAACTGCACTCTTCTGGACAGAGAACTCTGATATCTACTGGAATCTGTTGGAGCCACTCTCGCAGGTTAAGAGTCACAGCCCCAAGGGCTCCTATCACTACTGGGACTATTTTGATATTTACTTTCTATATCCTCTCCAGTTCCTTCTTCAGGCACTTGTACTTCTCCAGTTTCTCATGCTTCTTCCTGTTGTTTCTGTCACTTGGCACCACTATATCATCACCACTGTCTTCTGGTCTCTGGCTACTACCATGCTGTCTGGGTGATTGGCATCTGTCTGGATCTGGAAATCTCATAGAATCTTAGCCCTCTTATTTTCCACAATGTTCTGTGGGATCTCCCATTTAGACTTAGGAGGATTTAGCCCATATTCTGTACAGTTGTTCCCGTATACAATGCCAGCTACTTAGTTGCGTACCTAATTGCTCATTGTATGCTGTTCTAGCCTGCATTGTGTTGGACTGTCTCTGAGACTTCTCTGTATAGTCTGCACTTTGGGTCCTGTCTAGTGGGTGGACCCTTGCTTCTATGGATCTGACGCTTAGTGCCTGTTCTTATGCTGCTATGATCAGTGCTTTAGGACTGTCTTTTAGTCCAGCCCTTTCCAGCCAATGTCTACCATCTCAGCTATATATCAATGGTACATCCTATGCAGGGTCTTCTCATGGAACCTTTTCTGCTTGATCTTTTTTACACACTTGCTGCTGCCTCAGACATTCTTTCAGCAGCTCATCTTTGGGTGCCATCTCATTGATGTACTCCTGGATACCCTGAGTTTCATCCATGACAGTAGCTTTGACTATCCCAAGATCCCGATCACCTTCTTTCCATCTGGTGTTGGATTTAGGATGAAACCTCTGTAAATTGTGAGAAGCTTCTGTGTCTTCACATTGGCAGTTTCCATGTCCAGCTGTTCTGTCCCAGCTATGGACCCCAAAGAACGCAGCACACACAAAGTCCATACAAACCTTAATTTACTAATTAAAGACTACTAATGAGCTTTCTTAGTAGTTGTTCGAACACAAGTACAATAAATCAGTCTTTTCTGAACAAGGGCTGTTAATTTAATTTCATTAACGGCCAACAAGAATTCAAAGAATAATAACTCAGTTCTGAGGCACAGTATTTCAGATAACCATAATCTTACTGTGGTTGGCAGAATGCCCAGAAGCAATTTGCAGGGAAACTGATAAGAGAAAAACAAGAGCTGAAATCAAACGTTTCTGTAATCAAGACTCAAAGGAATGTGAACGAAGTTGTATCCTGCAAATTGTATCAGTCGTTGTCCTTCCTTAAATAGGCTAGGGGAGTGGCCAATTAGCCCCAAGCCTTACTCTCCAGGAGACTCCTCCTGAGGAGCCACTCCTGCCTTTTCGCAACTTTGCACGCTCATGCATCAAGAAGAGGCTCTTCCTCTTCTTCCTCTTCACTTATGGGAGCTTCTGGAGGTTCTGAAGGCCCTGGCTGAATCCCCGCTTCTGGCACCACATCTTCTCCAGCCTCCTCATTGTCTGACTCGAGTGGCAATGGCACAGGCTGCTGGTGCAGCACCACACCCACCTCCTCGCTGTCAGAATCAGCTACTAACTGCACAGGCCACTGATGGGCCACAACGCCAGTCACTATGTTGGCAAGATAACTGAAGATGACAGATCATACATGTTGATGGAAGAGATCTTGCTCTTCCCATAGAGCTGTTTCTTCAGGACCTGTCTGATCCTTTGATGGCACTTAGAAGTTCTATCTTCCTAGCCTCTTCTCTTTCTCGTGTGTTCTCATGTGACTATGGGATACCAAGGTATTTGTAACTAGTCTGTATGTCTTCTATGTGACCCACTGGTGGATCCATCTTAACTACTTTTCCTTTCTTGGCTGGTGCTATCCAACTACACTTCTCTAGTCTGAATGACATCCTAATGTCCTCACTGTACATCCATGTCAAGTGGATCAGCAACTTGATGTCTTGTTTATTCTTTGCATATAATTGATGTCATCCATATAGAGCAGGTTGCAGATGGTAGTTCAACTCTAGAACTTGTATCTGTATCTTGTTCTTGTGATTATCTGGTTGAGGGAGTTCTTGATAGCTTCATATGTGACCTGTCTTGAGTTGATTTGCAGTGTTGTTTTCTACAGTCTTATTGAATTCTTGAGGGATGTTCTCAGTGTCCTGCTGATTTTCTATAGAATAGAATAGAATTCTTTATTGGCCAAATGTGATTGGACACACAAGGAATTTGTCTTTCGTGCATATGCTCTTAATGTACATAAAAAGACAAGATACATTCATCAAGAATTATAAGGTACAACACTTAATGATAGTCATAGGGTACAACTAAGCAATCAAATCATAGCATCAGTCATTCATAGATCCATGTATGTTGTATTGAGTCATAGGCATTCCTGTAGTCAATCCAGGCTGTACTCAGATTAGTTTGTTTAGAGCAGTGGCTCTCAACCTTCCTAATGCTGCGACCCTTTAATACAGTTCCTCATGTTGTGGTGACCCCCAACAATAAAATTATTCCTAAAACCATTGAAAATATCTGTTTTCTGATGGTCTTAAGCGACCCCTGTGAAAGGGTCATTTGACCCCCCAAAGGGGTCCCGACCCACAGGTTGAGAGCCACTGGTTTGGAGTTTGAGTTTTGGGCAACTCTCTATCTATGAGCAACTATGTTCCCTTGTTCCCTATGCCTTTCTGAGCTGTGCTTATGTACTGGCCTGTATGGTACTGTAGCTTGCTGGTTAGGATGCTGATAGGATTTTGCATGGTGTAGGTAGTTGGGTTATTGGCCAGTAGTTGGATGATATGTTTCCCTTGTAGGAGTCTTTTATGATCAATATTGTCTTTTCTTCAGTTGGTGGGAGTCTGTTGCTAACAGCTGGTTTATCTACAGTACTTTATGCACTACTGTAGTTTCTTTAGCTAGTAGATGTGGATCATGTCTGAGCCAGGTACTGTCCAGCTCTGCATGTTCTTGACCTGCTGTTGGATATCTGCTACTGTGATGGTGACTGGTTCTTGTTCTTGGAGATTTCTGTGGTTTCCATCAATCCTGCAGCCACTTGGCACTGGTGTTATGTGTCTTTTCTTTCCCCCATATGTTTTTCCAGTGCTGTTCAATTTCTGCTCTTGGTGGCTCTGCTGTTACTGTGTTAATGCACTGGAATTAAATAGCTCTTTGGAGAACAGGGCATTTATTTTCTTAACCTCTGCTTCTCTAGTATATCTTCTTAACCTGGAAGTCAGTATGGTGAGCCTTTGCTTAGTAGTCTCGAGAGCTTCAGATTGAGTCAGGCCCTTTGTATATTTCCAATAGTGGAATCTTACCCCTAATCTTCACTCCTTTCTTTATTTCTACCAGCTGACTAACCTCTCTTTGAGTTGCATTGATCTCAGCCTCTAATCTTATTTTCCTGGGGTGATATTCTTCTTAATTATGTAGCAAAGCATCTCTAGGATTACATCATTTGTAGCATATATCAGTTCATTGGTTTGAATTATTGTGGTAGTGGGGATCATTGTGAAGGCTCTATTAGCATCGTCTAGCATACTATTTGATGGTACATCTTTGCTGAGCCTTGGTAACCAATCTTGAGAGCTAATTGTAGCTAGTTTATTTGTGCTTTTCTGCCTCATAGCTGCAGCTGTGTTCTGTAATGGAGAGAGTGGTAATGACATTCCATCTTCAAGAGTTGACTGCTCATCCAGTTGTTCTTCTGGGTATTCTTAAATATGGGTGTAATCTGCAACTGGTCTATCTCAAGATGTGATAACAGCTTCCTCTTTACTATGTTGAAGTGTTGGGTCATTACCTGTTTCTCAGTTACTGTGCATGTAGGTCTTCTGTCCATCCATAGTTCTTGCATATACTTTATATACCTTCTCTCATTAGCCTTGCTATTGTAGTAGCATTCCATCAATTCCAAGTTATCTTGTCTCATCCATAGGAGTTTGTTTTTGTCTGTATGTATACTCTCTCTCTCTCTCTCTCTCTCTCTCTCTCTCTCTCTCTCTCTCTCTCTCTCTCTCTGTATGTGTGTGTTTGATAAGATAATTATTTCCACAAATTCCTTGTCCCCAAAGCAAAATTTACCATAATATACAATATTATTTATAAGTGATATTGGATTAGGTGTATTGATAGTGTTTTAGTTATTATTATACATATGGGAAAGGGCCTCATTTCATTTTTATTTATTTAATTGTACTTCTTAATTCTTAACTGCTTGTAAGGTCTTGCCTCTCCAGTCTTCCCAGGAAAGCAGGACTCTTGAAACTGCAGTTGTTCCAAAAGGAGCTTTTATTGGAAGGTTTGTGATAACAAGAGATCTAGACAAGAACTGAAGCTTCTCACTTACAACCAGCTATTTAAAGCAATGCTAACCAAACCCCTCCCACACTACATCATTGCAGGGAAACAGAAACAGAGATTTCATATAGACATTAACACAGTAATGCAAACAACAGAAAGAGAAACTTCATATAGAAATTAGCACGAAACAGGAAACAGAAACAGAAACTTCATATACAGACCACTCCATTTCTCCCCCCTTTCCCCCACCAAAATCCCAGCATCCCTGTAGAAATATCTGGGACCTGACACCGTTCATCTCCCTCAGATTATCAACCACAAGTTTGGGAAGCTAAATTTTGGGTTCACTAAAAGGGTTGTCATATAATAGATGTAGCCAGTCCTGAAATATAGATTTATCAGAAGCCATTCCAGTGAGATCAAAAAACAAATAATTTTAACAGAAATTTGAAGATCTAAGTCTCAAATATTAAATCACATATTTGTCCCTCAAAATACAACAAAGTATATGTTTCATATGAAACAAACTGGGAGTACTCAGAAAACTTTTAATGCCTATGGATTCAAGAGGCATTATTGTAAATAAAAGTAATACTAGACATTGGTGTATTGCTTTGCAGAATGCACTTCCTATAGCAGACAATCCTCAAATGTAATAGGTTTCAATTTTCTGTATTATGAGTAGATTATAATGCAATGTACCTTACTTTCAGAATAACAACAACACTAACACAAAGCACATGTAACTGATAATTGGAATTTAGACATCTGTGACCATATTTCATACTGTTATACAGAATGAGGTTTTCTATTACTGTGTTAAAATACTTCGCAATCTGTTATTGGAGTATTTTTAAACTGAAGCTTCTTCTGAAATCAAGAATCTGTGAGCTTTTTAGAGTATGCATATCTGATTAAGTCGCAAAAGAAATGTCAGAATCCATCATGTGTAGGAGGAAGAGCCTGACAAATCTCCAGTAGCCTGATGTACAACTGACAGAACTTTGTCATTGAGAGAAGTATTGTATTATCTGTTAAGCTGAAGTTGTATGTTACCTTTTTAAAAAGGACCATTAATTTTTAAATGCTGATAGTATAAAATTGTTATTCCCAGATACATGCACATTATCATATCTACCTCATTTTATTAGAACAGCATTTCTCAACCTTGGCAACTTTAAGATACTGTATGTGGACTTCAAGAATTGCCCAGTGAGCATTCTAGCTGAGGAATTCTGGAACTTGAAATCAACACATCTTAAAGTTGCCAAGGTTGAGAAACAGTGTACTAGAACTTCAGAAGTAATGGAACTTCATTCAATCATAAATCACAAGCAGCACAATTACTACTTCTGTTTATTGTTTTTAAATCCTTCCAAGCATCTTTAAACAATAATACTAAATAAGGGAGTAAATATGAATTTTGTTCAGTCAGTTTGTCATTTTTATTTTAAAACAAGACTCAGATTCACACATTTCTTCAGTCAGAATACGATAGAAAAGAATTTAAAAGGATAATGAAAGTAAACATGAAATTAACAAATAGATTGATATCTAATTAACTTCTTCCAGTGTTTGGTAGCTTTAGCAATATAGAAATAGATGCATGTTAAGATGCAGAGCTTCTGGAAGAAACAGGATGTAGTTTACCCTTCTTTATTCTAAACTGTTGGCACTACAGGATTTCTAAAAAGCATGACCAACATTAAGGTTATTTCAGTATTGTGAAAAATTATAGTCTTAATACACTAAAGAATTCCAAACTAAGAAAGTATGGGGTAAAATAAATTGTGAATAAATTATTTCCCTCTTCCCCAATTTATCCACTTGTTTCCCATTTCCTGACATTATTAGTGAAACAAAAGCAATTGGCTTTTCTGCCTTGTCTTTCTTCCTCCCCATTTATGTTGCCCTCCACTGTAGGAAAACAGCTAGCATTAGCCCAAAATATTTTGCTCTATGGAAGTTTTTGGAGTGGGACATCATAGAAGCAATGGCTTGAGCAGCCATTTCAGCCATGATAATACAAGTGGCTGACAGAGCTATAATCAAGAGGAACAAAAATAATATCATCTAATTTTGAAGAATCATCAGTGCTCACAATCACAAGAACTTTCAGAAACAGTTTCAAGTGCAATAAAGAGACCAAAATTTGAAACATAGTATCATCAAAGGATTAGAACAACCAGTGATTCATGTTCCTTGTTTTCAAGCATAAAGACTGTGACTTTTAGAAGCTGAATAATCTAAATGCCTGCATATAGGGGCTTGTAAAAAGAACTGAGTGCCAAAGGAAGGCTGAGCACCAAAGAATTGAGGCCTTTGAACTATGGTGCTGGAGAAGACTCCTGTGAGTTCCTTGGACTGCAAGGTGAACAAACAGGTCAGTCCTCAAGGAGATCAACCCTGACTGCTCTTTAGAAGGCCAGAACCTGAAGATGAAACTCAAATACTTTGGCCACCTAATGAGAAGGAAGGAATCACTGGAGAATAGCCTAATGCTGGGAACAATTGAGGGCAAAAGAAGAATGGGACAGCAGAGAATGAGGTTGCTGGATGGAGTCACTGAAGCAGTCGGTGTGAGCTTAAATGGACTCCTGGGGATAGCAGAGGACAGAAAGGCCGGGAGGAATGTTGTCCATGGGGTCCAATGGGTCGGACATGACTTCACAATTAACAACAACAAAAAAGAACTAATAATTGTGGTGAATAATTCCTCAGTGGTCTTAGTTATTATTGATAGTCTACTCAACATCTCAGATGTAGAACTTTAAAAATTCTTATTTATTATGCATGACTGACTAGTGAAATACAATAATTAATGAATCTAAGAACTGGGATTAGTATTCTACACGGCTAGGAATAATTTGAAAAGAATATAAACAGATGTTAGCTATAAAGGCAAGCTTTCTATTGAGAAAAAGGAAACAAATGGGCCAATTTTAATATTGTAGAAGAGTTCCATCACCCATATAAACCATTCAAACTTGGAATAGACTTTTTCAGAATATCCAGAATATTTGACGGTGGACATTTTGCATACCTCTTTTATATATTTATTTTAACTAAACTGATGGAAGAGGACTGAAGAGGAAATGTAGGAAATTACTGATTTTTTTTTTTAAGAAAAAGAAGCCATACCATGAACTAATTTGTATCTATGTTTAGCCAAGTTGATCTTCCTTTGCTATTGAATGAATAACAATTTATTTATTTATTTGTTTGTCAAATATGTACAAGATAATAGGCATTGGTATAAACATAAACATAAACGAAGTAAGCACAGATAAATGGGGACAGTAAGACAGGGATGGTAGGCACACTGGTGTGCTTATGCACACCCCCTTTATGGACCTCTTAGGAATGGATTGAGATCCACGGTAGACAGTTTGAGGTTGAAGCTGTGAGGGTTTGAGGCTGTAACAATGGAGTCAGGTAGAGCATTCCAGGCGCTGACCACTCTGTTGCTGAAGTCATATTTTCTGCAATCGAGTTTGGAGCGGTTTACCTTGAGTTTGTATCAATTGTTTGCCCGTGTATTATTGTGGTTGAAACCGAATAAGTTGTTGACAGGTAAGATATTGTAGCAGACAATTTTGTGTACTATGACTTAGATCGGACCGCAGGCGGCACAGTTCCAGATTGTCCAAGCCCAGAATTTCAAGTCTGGTGGCATAAGGGATTCTATTGTGAGTAGAGGAGTGGAGTATTCTTCTCATGAAATATCTCTGGACCCGCTCAAGCATGTTAATGTCCAATATACAGTGTGTATTCCAGGTGGATGAGCTGTATTCAAGAATTGGTCTGGCAAAGGTTTTGTATGCCCTAGTTAGCAATACAATGTTACCGGAGAAGAAGCTTCACAAGATTAGGTTAACAACTCTTAATGCCTTTTTGGCAATGCTGTTACAGGGAGCTCTGGGGTTTAGATCATTTGAGATGAGTACTCCTAGGTCCTTGACAAAGTGAGGGTCATCTACGGGATCGTTTCTGTCCAATTTGTATTAGGTGTTCTGATTTTTTTTTTTTTTTGCCAATGTGTAGGACACAGCATTTATAAGTTGAGATTTGGAGTTGCCAAATGCGCAACCATTCTGACACATAGTCAAGGTCGCTTTGTAGGGCAGCAGCATTGTCAGTGGTGTTAAATCATTTCACGTCATCAGCGAATTGATGGCTCCTGTTCTTTCTGCTTAATGTGGAGACTGGAGTGTACTTTCTGCAGTCCTGAAGCAAATAGTCAGTGTATGTTTATAGGATAAATATAAATATATAACTTATTTTAAAATGAGTTTGAAAACTGTTATTTTGAAAATGTATAATACATCAAATAATGGAAGAAGCTTCATTATGTCTAGTTCTGTCTTAAAATTAATAGGAAAAATTACTTACTTTTAAATAGGATATGTATTTCATTAAGGATTCCCAGTCACAGATGGTTATGCACATTTTAACTTAGAATTTTATTTTATATATTTAATGTGCACAATAAACATATCCAACATTTTCTAGAGTGATTTGGGCACATATGGTTGCATATCCAAGTTGGCTATTCTCCCATTCTCAAATTATGCATGTTCTAATACAAATAGGGGTTTGGTTTTTTTTTTTTTTTTTGCATGCTTATAAAAGGTCCATTTAAATAGACCATCTTGCTTTAGTATTTCAATTATTTTTGGTGAAAAGAGGTAGAAAAATTTTGGGGAAAAGTCAGATTCTGACACACCCCAGTCAAAATATGTGTATTTAAAATATTCAGCAGTATAAAATACATTGACATATGAATCTCAGCATTTCTCTTGGGAGATCAGAGTAGTGCATCTTCACAGCAGCCTTCTGATTTAATTAAGAAGATAGGTAGATGAGGGTAAAGGTACGTTCTCCGAGCTTGTGGGTTGGTTTCCAAATGTTTTGTTACCAGGCTAGGTAACATCTTCAGTGGAGTTTAGGGGTTATCAGTTTTCTGTTTATAAGAGCTTAGGTGTGAGTCTATCAAGTGAGGGTCTTATGACAGGTCTTGTGTGAGTCAGCTGTGAGTCTTGTGATAAGGAGATTACCTCAGGTCAGGGTCATTTGGAGGTGAACTGCTGGTGTGTATGAGGGGGGGGGATGGCATGAGTTGGTTGAAGGTCGGTGCTGTCTCTGGTTGGCTGTGCGGTTGATTTGCATTCTGAGGGGTTCATAGGCTGGTTGTAGGTCAATGTGTCTGTGGATGGAATTGCTTGTGGAGTGCCAGGCTCATCATAAGACCTGTCACAAGACCCTCACTTGACATACCCACACCTAAGCCCTTATAAACAGAATGACACTGACATCCCCTAAACTCCACTGAAGATGTTACCTACCATGGTAATGAAACATTCAGAAACCAACTCACAAGCTCGGAGAATGAATCTTTACCGTCATCCTACACCTGAGCTACAGATATTTGCCACTATAACAAAGATAGGTAGATCTTCAATATACTGTATATCATCTTCTATGTTTCATATTTCGAATAATATTCAAAGGATGGTATACGGATCATGTTTCAATTATAAATATGGCTAATTTCTATGTTTATCATTGATTTTCTTTTGGGGATTTTAATCTATATTAGACCTAGTTCTGATGTAACATTGATGGTTCATAATTACTTTCTGTGCTAACTAGAAACAGGCATTTTGCAAACAGGTTATAGACATTTATCATTGTTGAGTCAATATGTAGAATTTCTTGATTTCTTTTTTTAAAAAATTCATGTAGGTCTAAGTTAAATTTTACTTTTCATGTTATATTTGCATTTTCAAATACAAATATGAATTATAAAGTCTATTTTATGTATTTAGTGTGCATATATCTTTTAAAATAAGATGTTTTAAAACAATACATCTTTTAAAACTTTTACTTGCTAACAGGTTAACTGCTATCCTGTCATACATTTTAATGCCTCATTTAAGAAAATGGAAACTTTATTATTCTCTGGTTATACTCTATAAAGAAGAAGGTGTTAGAAAACACAATTATATCTGAGTGACCAGGCACTTAAGTTTTTCTTGCTATGAAACTCAATGCTTTCATTACCCATATTAGATAGCTGAGGTGATAGAATGCTCATAATTGTGTGTATATATTTATGTATGTCTATTTTGTTTTCTGCCTCTTTACTCTGCTGAATGTTCTGTTAATAAGTAAAAAACATTTTAATAAAAAATATTAAATTAATTATTGACCAAGTAAAAAGGTGACTATTAACTTACGTTTGAAATTCAGAAAGAATAAGATCCAAATGCTATTCCAGAGAGAATATACTGTTGGGTAGATTATCCCAATCCACAAATTGTGGATTTTCATGGTGCAACATAGACGTAGAATTACCTGGTGTCTAATTTTCCATCTCTGTTTGGATGCTGTTATTGTACATAAAAGAGCTAAGGCTGAATTAGCTAATCTTAATTGCCTACAGCACAGTATTGTTATTATGGTTCTAGAAACTTCTGAGTTTTTTTTTTAATGTAGCTATAGACTGCAAATTCTTGACCATTCATGTCTTATTTCCTGTTTCCTATATTTTGTCCCATTTTGCTAGTTAGCTATTAGTTTGCTGATGTTTAATAAATTCATTTATTGATATATTTCTACTAGATAAACTGAGTAGCATTTGTGTTTAATCTGAATATAAGGATTGACTCGGTGTGTACTGAGGGCAAACTAAACTGGAAATTACCCACAATAACTTTTTCCTGTATGGTGCCTTGAGACTCCAGGCATGGGTATCACTCTTCTCTTATAGCTCTATAGACTGGGTCTAAACTGGAGAAACACCCTCTGCTGACACCTCCCAGTTTCGACTCAGTCTGTAGCTCTGGATAGACATGGCAGAGTGAGCTCTGTCAAAAACAGCTTTTGATTCAGCAGTAACTTGGAAGTGCAAGGAAGAGAGTGAGTTTACAGTGTGAAGAGCCCTAGGCTCGAGCCCACTGTTATTGGAGGCTTGGTATTGCAGGAAAGGGAGGCTGGAAAATGCTCCACTAACTGCGGCAGCCATTTTCGGGGGCCTGCGTGAAGAGCCAGTGGCTCGAGCACGCTACCCCATGACAAGGGAGGATTTGAAGGTGTTGCTGGAAGGAAAGGTTGACTAATGGCGCGTTTTAACTCCTCATGGCTGCCAGCGCCATTGTGCGTGTTCTGGAGGCTCGAGCGGCCTTGTTTTCTCTTTGTTAGGTATTCTTTCAAGTGAGGCTCTGCTGATTTTTCAAATTGTCCTAGATTTTAATCAAATCTTTTGTAGTTATAATATACATTATCCACAGCTACAGGAGATGTTGTAGATGCATAATGATGACAGTGGATTTTTGCAGTTGTTAGATGATTGAATTATGTCTTGAATATTTCTCTTTGTTTCCATTAAAAACGTTCCATAAAACATGCTTGTTTTGATATGCTTTAGTTGAAAAGTTGATTTAACTGTGTTTTCTTTTTGGGAAAAAATCTGAGCTTGGTCTCTAGGCCACCACAGTATTAGGGCTTAACATTTTTTTAAAAAGTTAATTTAATTTTGAAAAATATCATTTATCATTTCTTGATTATAAGTTTTATTAAATGAAGTGCTTAGTCTTGAAAAGCAACTCAAATGGCTATTTAAAAGAATTACTGGTAAGCATAGAATTATCAAAAAATATCAATTGATATTTCAATGTAGATAGCCTCCATAAAATCAGATATGTACATCACTGTAACTTTGAACTTATATAAGAGGATAGATATAAAACCATCAAATAATGAGGTGAGAAGCCCAAAGTATAAAGAATCTTTTGAAAAAGAATGAAATTTTAGAATTAGACAAATAATTATTAAAACTATGTCAATTTTTATCAGAAATTCTATTATATATTGACATGTTTTTATGACATATCTTCCAAATTTAATAAAACATTTTCTCTATCAGTCAACTGGACTTGAATATAAATTTGGCTTCAATACAAATTATCCAAGTGTATCTTTTATTATTTAAAAGTTGCATTACATTTCACTACAGAACCCTAAGTGTAGGTTTTTCTACTTTGGGTTATTTCTAGTTTCTAGAATTGAATCAATATCATAATGGTTTGGTATAGTAATATTTTAAAAAACTGCTAGCATTTGGTAGAAATGTTCATTTTTATTTTGTCAAGCCCCAAATTGAAATTTGTTTTTACTATAATTTAATATCCAGTGGTTTTCATAACATTGTTAAATACCAAATAGCTATTCCTTTTAAATGTGAAGTGTAAGTTATACAGCTTTTCTGTAAAACTTACCTACTTCTTTTAATTTTTAGTTCTTCCTGATCCCCTCCAGCATTCCCATTATTAAAATAAATTATACCAGGGAAATGCTTAATATGCTGAAAAACATAGTGACAAAATGAAATTAAAGGGTTGCAATCTACTATTGCATTCAGGAATGCAATAATAGATACAACTTTTGAAAAGAATTCAACAAAACATATTTATGGATTATTTTTTACAGAAATTAAACTAGGAGCAAAATGACAGATGTCCAAGTCATCAGGCCTACTTTAGAAAGAAATATACA
This sequence comes from Pantherophis guttatus, assembly GCF_059756535.1. Taxonomy (NCBI): domain Eukaryota; kingdom Metazoa; phylum Chordata; class Lepidosauria; order Squamata; family Colubridae; genus Pantherophis; species Pantherophis guttatus. Next base: position 311,232,524 of record NC_142063.1, on the reverse strand, counting down.
TTTAAGGAGCTTTCAAATGCCAAATTTTATATAATATCATTGCTGCATTTAATTATAAAATTTTTTATAGTCTGTATATACACTGCTCCAAAAAATAAAGGGAACACAAGCAGAAGACATCCGAGATCTGAATGAATAAAATAGCCTTATTAAATACTTGGTTTGTTACATACAGTACTTTTGTGTTCCCTTTAGTTGTTTGAGCAGTGTATAAACTACTGTATGTAAAGAACAAAGTATTTAATAAGGCTATTTCATTCATTCAGATCTTGGATGTCTTCTGCTTGTGTTCCCTTTATTTTTTGGAGCAGTATATAAACTTGTTGTTCCTAAAATGGAAGAACTAATAGGAAAATAAAATATTTTGTAATATAAGCTTGAGGATACAAATTCAGCCTCTTTGTATTGAGGTTGCAGTTCTCCTGAAAGAGCAGATAAAGAACTAGGATAGCAGATGCAATGTTTTATGAAGGTTTATCAGAGTTCTCTTGGGAGAAAGTATGATACCTTCTCAACCTTTATTTTGTTTCCATTACTGTATTGTTCTTTAGATTTTAATACTGACCTTCAGGAGCTCAAGGAATTTACATACCTTGCTGCCCTGTGAATTTGAATGGTGTATGCATGTGTGTGAGATAGATTGAGAGTGAGAGTGAAAGTGTGTGTGTGTGTGTGTGTGTGTGTGTGTGTGTGTGAGAGAGAGAGAGAGAGAGAGAGAGAGAGAGAGAGAGAGAGAGAGAGAGAGAGAGAGAGAGAGAGAGAGAGAGAGAGAATAATACAAATATTTCCAAACTTTTCCTGAGCTTCAGATCTCCTGTTCTGCTCTGTAGGGTTCTAGACCATGTTTATATACCTTGAATATCTTGTGCCTCAAGATACATAATTTGCTTTGCTGATTCCTAAGTAAAACATCTCTTTCTAACATTTATCTTCAACCTTATCATAACTACTTTATATTGGTTTTTTTTATTTATTTATAAAATTTATAGGTTACCTCAAGGTAACTCTGAGCAATTTACAATCATAAAAAAATAAAATTTATAACATAAGTTTGTACAAAATCCAAATATAATGAGAGAATAAATACTACTCCAAAACTACTAACTAAAAATGGTTTAATCCTCAATAAAATGTATATAAAATATTCTGGACATATTTGAAATATATTCATCCAAGTGCCAATATGCAAACTTACTCATGAAGCTGTTAATTGGAATCCAGCTGGTGAGAGAAAATGAAAACACTAGAGGGACATCTTAAGATGTTCCCTTACCATAAAGATTTGAACAATCAGTCCAGGCACAGATGGAAGCAAATGCATTTGGCAGAGAAACTGATTACCTCCCTGTGTAAAAATAGTGATGTGGAATGAGTTTAATATTTATATTACAGTATTTTAGCCAGATCAACTATGAGATGATCTAACACCATAGAAAAGAAACTAAAAAAATCAAATTCCTTCCTCCCCCTCCCCCTCCCCCTCCCCCTTCTCCTTTCGTTCTGTTTTATGCTTTAGAACTGATTTGATACAATTTTTATTCTAAAATAATAGAAGGCTTTCTTTTCAGTAAACTAATGGAAAAATCTGAGAAAATGATGTTTGCTAATTTCAATCAGCAACCCACAATAAATGTAGAGTTCCTAAGTTCAAATAAAACCTAAGGGATTTTACATATCTAATGTCTAATACAGGGGTCCTCAAACTTTTTAAACAAGGGGCCAATTCATGGTCCCTCAGACTGATTGGGGGCCAGACCAGTTGGGTAGACATGGCTAGGTGGTCATGTGATTGGGTGGGAATGGCCAATTTAGCAGTCCAAACAATACAAACAAATTAAACTTTAATTTGTTATGTTCCTGAGGGTGGAAAGCAGGATAGTGAAGGAATGTGGCTACCTTGAGGTGTGTTTGAGGGATTTCTGTTTGTGTGTGTGTGTGTGTGTGTGTGTGTGTGTGTGTGTGTGTGTGTGTGTGTATGTAGGCCGGGGAGGCAAAAAATAGGCCTGTTTTTGGCCTCCCCGGCCTCCAGTACCTCTCTGCTGCCCAAAAATAGGCCCTCCAGAGGCCTCTGCATGTCCCGTTTTTGGCCTCCCCAATCTCCAGAAGGTGGGTGGGGCCAGTGGGTAGGTGGGGCAATGTGGGCGGGGCAGCCTCATGGTCCTGCACAGGCCAGATTAATGGCTTTGGTGGGCCGTATCTGGCCCCTGGGCCGTAGTTTGAAGACCCATGGTCTAATATGTATTAATGAAATGTATAAAGAAGTTTTAAATATCCTATATATTTGCTGCACTAAAGAAACATAATATTTCAGTGCCCCCTACTTTGAGGTCAGTTACTTTGCAATTAATTTGTAATATAGCTTTCTACAACCTGCTGCCTCAAAATTTTCCCAAATTTTAAAGGATCATCCTAGCATGGAAAGTATGGGAGCTGTATCCAAATACACTGAATGACTTCAATTCATAATCTCTTATTTATTTATTTTTTATATAACTGCCTGTGCAATTCATTGGCATTGATCTTAGCAATTATTCTTGAAGGTCACACACTTTCCCCAAAGGAAGCTGTGGCTGGGGATCGTTTTTCCAGCTTCAGCTGCTGTGCTAGTCTCAAGAAGGTGGGTGAAATATTATTTGCCACAAATAGTTGGTCAAACTAACATCCCAGAGAGAGTCACATATCTGTTTTTCAAGTAGATGGTCTGGCTTGTAATATATTTCATGGCTTAGGACTTTGCCTCACTCATACCTTGGGTCAGCTTGCATCTGTGTCTCTTCAAGTACATTCTCTTCTGTTTATACAATAATGCAGACTGTCATTCTATCTGGCCAGGCTCTTCAGCTTCTGAATCTGAAATATCAAGGGTGATCCCTAACAGATCTCTACAAGGGAAAGTAATAACCAGTTGCAATCAAAACATGTTTTCTTTCATATGTTTCATATACTGTAATGTACAGTGTGTATTAAGGCCATTTTCCATAAAATGTTAGCATTATTATGTGACTGCACTTAGGTGGTTTAATAAATCTCATAATGGAGCGAATACTAAAAATGAAATAATAGTAACAGCAATACATCAGCACCAGGAAAAGCAATTGGGGGGGAGAGTCCTCTTAATATGGGTAGTAATAATAATTTTACAAATCCTTTCTTGGAAATTTGTTCAAGGGACATAGGACTGCACCTTGTAATCATATACCTTCCACTAAAAGAACAAATAAATAAGGTTTTCTTGCTTATTTAAGAGAGAAAAAAATATTGTATTTTATTTAGATATTTTTGCTTGGAAGTGAGAAACTAGTTCACAAAAATCATTTCGTTTAAATAAGGACCACCTTTTAAACTTCTGTTTGGTTATGATAAGATTTCCCTCTTATTCCTGGATGCATTTTAATCTCCAGTGCATAGTTATTTTCAATGCATCTACATGAAGGATATAGGTTCTTGGGGCTTTTAAAAGTTTATTTTTAACCATGAATACCTGTCTTGTGACTTATATTTCAGTTTCATCTGTTACATATTTTAACCATTTTTAATGGCTGCAAAAAGGGGCTCTGGGGTTTCAGGTTACCCACCCACACCAGATCCAAACTATGGGCAGGTTGGGAATGATAGTAGAACTGCTTAACCTGTTTAATTAAAGAAAACCATAAACATTTATGGTTGACTGGAAATCCCTTGTAGACCTTTTGAATGAAGCAGAAAAAATGCACTTATGATTTGTTGTTTTGATGACTAGAAAAACAGCAACTAGATTATAGAAAAATTGAGCCTTCCCATAAACACAGAGAAAGAGATAATTTTAATAGTAGTTAAATTTGCTGCAAAAGATATCAGAAGTTTCCTTCCTTCCTTCCTTCCTTCCTTCCTTCCTTCCTTCCTTCCTTCCTTCCTTCCTTCCTTCCTTCCTTCCTTCCTTTCTTCCTCCCTCCCTCCCTCCTTCCCTCCCTCCCTTCTTTATTAGTTTGTGCTTTATTTTATGTGCTCTGTGAAGTTTTAATAAAAATTATAAAAAAATATTGGGGTCCAAATCTGACTGGAGTTTAATCATAAACACCATGAAATTGGGAATGAACAGTCAAGAAGCACAGGATTTTTAGAACTCAGTTTGATTCTCCAGGTTATAGTGAGATGGTCAACAATTTAAGTACTTTTTAAAAGAGTCTAGACAAATTCATAGAAGTGAGACGTATCATTGTATATTAAGAGCTGTACTCAAATTCTAATCATGTAATGATTTATTTCATCCAAAAGAATAATAAATTAAGTCTTCATATTTCTGCTGACTTCCCAAATAGTTAACTTTATTATATTCAAGAAATGTCTAACTAGATAGTTTAAGTTTAGAAAGGGATATTCATTTTTGAGATCCTTTTCTCATATACTGTATGTATCCCATACTTGTTGCAAATATTGTCTACAGAGATTCTTATCAGGTCATGGTAGTCCCAAAGGTGCTTTTCAAAAGGCAACTGGACTTTCTTACAGTCTTTGGGACATTGCAAATATTGTGTGCCCAGGTTGATAGGTGGCATTCAAAGAGAAACTTGTATTCACCAGTTTAAGTAACTGGGGTTTTGAGTTCTATGCATAAATATTGCACTGTTGCTAGATGAGAAGGTTCAGAAACAAAAATTGAGGAAAACAATTTAAAAATGGTCTCCCCATTTCCAGCTCTCCAATGTGTAGTCTCAACTTTGTCAGTTGTTGATTTTTTTTATGAAGATCAATGCTTTATATATCTATTTCATACAGTGAAAGAAAAAGTTAAAAATATGCCCTCTTTAATCCTGTTGATTTTTTTCAACTTGTTTTTGTACGTCTGTTCCTCCTAGCAAGAAGAAATTAAGTGATTCTAAATTCCTTAAACTGCTTTTTATTAAACTGCCTTTAAAATACTTTTAGTCAATTCATAATTATTGCCTGAATAAATGATGCCTTAAATTTCTAACACCAAACATTATTTTATGAGCAAACCATCTGATGCATAGTGCATTTATAATTCTGTAATTTTAATCTTTATCAAAATGAATTAAAATAAAAAATAAATATTTTTTTAAAAATAATATTTTTGTATATATGTCAATTTCCCTTTTTGGCAGGTGGGATTATTTCACCTGGGGTGGAAATATGAAGCTGGGGAGCATATTGATGATACCTTCCCCCACACTGTCAGATCACCTCAAAAACATACGAATACATCCCTTTTGTTGAGCTTTTAAAATTCTTATTTTAATTATAGATTTAATTTGGGGCTTCATTTGGATTTTATGCAAATTTATATTGTATAATATAATACAAATTTACATAACCTATACAAATTTACATAACCTATACAAATTTACATAATCCATACAAATTTACATATTCTAATATTATTTATCTGTCTGTCTGTTTTTAATCAGATTTGTATAGCTCTCCAACTCCCAAAAAATAAATAAAACAACAAATGTAAAAACAAACACAAAAATTATAAAATACACATTAAATGACAAATATTATAAAAATTAATATATAAACTCTAGGCAAAGGGAGGATAAAAATGCCTACCTCAGCAATGGAACCATCTAAGCATGTCTTAAGTTTCCTAAAGCCCCAAGCCAGATCACATAAGCCAGTCTTGAGGGACTTCTGGAATGTCAAAAGGAACTGAACTAATATAATTTCAGGAGAAAGAATGATTCACAAGCTGGGCATCATGGCAGAGAGAACAAGTTTTCTGGGACCCACCAAATGAAGGTCCCCAGATAATTGTACCTTCAACATGCCTACTAAGATCTAGTGGCCTAGGCTGATGTAACCAGGGAGAGGTAGTATTGCTTAATTTGCCAGGGGTTAGGGATATATAAATGATTTCTCACACCATGGCAATGGATGAATTCACCCAGCAGCCTCTTAAAGAGGAAAGGAAAAAGAATCCAATCTCTGTAGTAGCCTACATAGTAGAATCCAGAGGTGTATTCTCTTTCCCCAAATCATCATGAACTGAAAGGAGGAGGTGAACCAATACAATTCTGTGCTCCCTACCCCCAATCTCCAAGATGATCCAGAAGGATAACATGGTTGATACTATTGACAGCTGCTGATAAGTCAAGTAGGGAAAGGATGGATACACTACTGCCCCGCTCCACCCATGCCAGAAATCATCCAAAAGCAGAAGCAATGTTCATTCCATTGCATTCCTGAGTCTGAATCCTGACTGAAAAGAATCTAGATAATCCACATCCTCCAAGACCCAGAAGCTGTTACACAACCACTTTCATGCCCAAGAAAAGGAGGTGAAATACTGGATAAAAATTGTCCATTGTGATGGTGTCCAGTGATGGCTTCTTATGGAGAGTCTTCTTTAAGAGATAAAGGAATAACTCTCTCACTCAAAGAAGAATTAACTACCATCTGAACTCACTTACATGATACATGACCCAGGGCTGCTTTGACAAACCAGAGCAGGCAGGGATCTAAAGACCAGATGCTTGACCTAAAGATCTTCTGTAAAAGGCAACTGGACTTTCTTGGATGCAAAGCAAAAAACTTTTAAGGAAAAAAGGAGCCTTGATAATACAGTGGTCTACGCACCCTGTTATTAACACAGCTGCCTGCAATTTACTGCTGGTTCGAATCTCTCCAAGGCTCAAGGTTGACTCAGCCTTCCATCCTTTCTAAGGTAGGTGAAATGAGGACCCAGTTTGTGGGGGCAATAAGCTGACTTTGTATAAATATACAAAAGTATGAAGGCTATTGCTTAACGCATTGTAAGCCGCCCTGAGTCTCCAGAGAAGGGCGGCATATAAATCAAATTAAAAAAAAAAAAACCAAGGAAGTTCAGTTGCCTTTTGGAAAAGTACCTTTGGAACAACCATGACCTGGATGATTGAGAATCTTCATAGAGAAGCTGAGTTTACAGACCTGAGGACCCAGCCAATTTCCTCAAACTATTCCTGTGAGAAGGCCAGTGTTCAATTGGGAACAAATCCAAGCAATTTTACCTGACATATGCTGCACAAATCTTTCCACATGGCTCTGTAAAAGATTTTCTGAACCACCTTTACTCAAGAGAGCATATGCCACCCAAAATAGGGCTGCAAGGGATGCAGATATAGTGATATGTCAACACCCTTGCTGTCACAATTTAGGCATGAACAGTGGCCCTATCCAATATTTGATCAAGTTTCTTCTTTGTTCAGTGCCAAAAACAAATGTAGACCTCCATTTCATCCCCACAGACTTCCATAAACCATAGGGAGTGATAGGATCCATGAGAAGATATATTGCATAGGTACAATCTAGCCCAAGACCTCAACTTCACCCTTATTCCAAGCAGTAACCACAGCTTCAGATGGACATACAGCAGACCAACAGGAACAATCCCAGCTCCTTCTGAAATCCATCTGGGTTACTTGGGGTGGTTCAGTCTAATCAGTCCAGACTCTCTGCAGTGGATAGTATTCCTAGAGAATCCCAAAGAAATCAGGGTGTTATCTGGAGGAACACTGAAAGTTCCCTCAGTTTCAGAGTCCATTGTCACTGCTTTGATAGGAGTGCTAAATCTGGAGTTTGACCACTGTCCCAAGTAAGGTTCTGTAATGGAAGCTGTAAGCACCTGAGCCTACTCAGATCCCATTTCACAGGAAGCCTGAATATAATCCCCTAGAACCTTAATTCTAGAGAACTTAACTACCAGCCCAGAAATGGAGGCAAGGAACTCAGGCTGGGAGGTTGCTATGAACCAAGTAGATAGGTATAACAGCAAGAACCCCAACTGATCCTTACAGCCAACTTAATGAACAGTATCTCACAATTAGGGACATATGTGGCAGGTCGTCAGAAAACTGTAAGAGTTCTTGATGACAATCATCACACCTCCATCCCTGCCCCAGAGTCTCAATTGATACCACATTATAAATCCAGTTGGGCAAATTTCAGAAAAGGCAGCTCTTCCACTTCAGAACCTAGGCAGATCATGGTAATATATGCCAGATCACCCCATTCATCAACAATGCAATCTTAGATGGTGGAGATTTTATCACAGACTGACCTGGTATTCAGTAGAAGTAGCCAGGACCACGACCACTGAAGGTCTGTTGACAGAGCATCAGAACTGAGATCAAGGAAGTGAAATGTGGCTCATTTAAGAAACAATGGTTCCATGGTTCCCAAGGGCAGGCCATTCCATCTCTCCCACCATCTCTCCCCCTGACTAAGGCCACCATTCTATCCCCTTCTATTACCCCAAAACAGCCCCATCCCCTAAATCAAGACCCCAGAGATTTGGGACTATGAACCTCCTAGTGACTTCACCACACACCCCTGGAAGGGGAATGTGAGCAGCCTGCAGCACTTTAGCATCAACACCTGTCAGCACCAATATGGCATCCCACCCTCACTGCCTCACACACATATCTCACATGCATACATTCAAACAACCAACCAAACATACATATAGTCTAATATCTGTAAGAATGTGATTGTGAAATATGTTTTTATTATATATTTTGATCACAGACTGCAGTAATGTATTATTATAATCATCACTTTTATCACAACTGTTCCCTGATGTGAGAAATAGATTACTGAAATACATTTTTATTGAAATATTGTTTAAAGCAATATATTTTTTAAATTTTATTTTATCATGAGCTCTTCTAGCTAATTCTTAGAATATATTAATGGTACAAACAGACTTAGCATCACATTTTTAATATCATTTTTCTGGATAATAAATTGTTTGCTTATTATACTTCTTTTTTTTAAAAAAATATATTTTTAAACAAATGCCTTGATAGGTTGTGATATCATATGCAGCAGCTCTATTGTGATTTATTGGAGTAAATGTATATAGTACTCAAACAATGAAGAGAAAGCCACCAATATCACTTTCAATTTTAATGTTTTTTAATTAAATTTTTACAAATGTAGAGCTTTAAAATGCATCTTGTATAGATAGATACTCAAGGATTACTAGGTTCCTTTATGACTTTTGGTGGCTCTTACAATGTATCACTTGTGACTTTGCTTTACTTATCCATCAGCACAATGAGTCTATCAGATACCTCTTATAGTTATACTTATCTTTTCACCAAATACCAATATATATTTTAAAACTTATTTATTGCTGTTTATTTCTATTTCTTTAATAAATATGGAGTAGGTGAATTGGTAATTGCTGATCTCTTATTTTATGGAGTAACTAAAATTAAAACAACACAGGAAGCGTATATATCAAACTAACTTTGTGCAACAAAAGTTAGTCTTGTGTTTATTTATTTTAAAGAATTTTTAATAGACTCTTTGCAAAAAATGTTAGAAGAATAACAGCATCACAATTAAAACACAACCATGACTTATACAACACAGTTTTAAGACTACTATGGCATCCTCAATTATCTTGCGCCAAAGATGTCATGAAATAGCACTGTTTTTAAGAAGTTACAAAAAGTCAGGAGGATAACTCTGGGGAAGAGTATTTTACAAAGTGGGGCATACTACAAGTAGAAAGTCTCCCACTTTGTACCCTAAATACCTCACAAAAGCAAGGATACCCTTAGCAGGCCCTGTTATAACCATCAAACCAGACAGGCAGATTTTATTTTAAGCAGCATTTTGAACTCGGCTGAGAAACCTTCTGGTAACCAATGCAGTTACCAAAGGTGTTATTCTGCACTGGCAGGGTTGATCTGCCAGTACTCCATCTGCTGCATTTTGTCACAGCTATAGCTTTGAGGTTGTCTCCAAAGAGCAAGTGGCATGTTGAGGCTGTCTCAATGAACAGTGTGTAGTCCAGATGAGTGGTGATTATAGTGTGAATAGCTATTGCAAGGGAATCCTGGTGAAGTAGGATTATACTGGCACAACAAACTGCCAAGCTGAAAAGTCTAAAATGCTTCCCTGTGTAGCCAATAGTTTAATTACTGGTTCAATGATTATCTTCTCTATAAATAAACATTTATTCAGCTTGTAGGGATTTGTAGTGATTCAGTCCAAATCTGAATTTAGATTCAGAAATCTAAATTTCCCAATGACATGGAAATTATTCAAAATGACTCAAAAGATTAAAATAAAAATAAAAGTAGAGTAAAAGCAAAGTAGAGTAGAGTTGGCAGTTTTCAAGAAGAGTTTGGACAACCATTTTGTAGGGTTTTTGGGGGGTTGTTAATTTAAAATGTGGTATGCATAGGAATATATTTTAGCCATTTCAGATAAAGTTGAATGTGCTTAGAAATTTGAAGATGCAGAAGTGAGCCAGTGATATTGCTGAGGAGGGAAATAAAAAAGTAAGAGCATGCCATTGCAAAGCATATGGCTTCCTTTTGGATTGAAACTTCCAATCTTGAGAGCATTTTTCCAACAAACAAATAGTTTTTAAATGGTTTTTAAAAATATTTTTGGCTTCACTGTATCCAAAAAGAAAATATGTACCAAGATAGGGTAGATGATGGATTTGGAATAAAAAGTGGCAGAGGCTGCATTTTCAAAGCAAGCAGTCTTCAGAGAATGCTAATTTGACAAGAACTGAGTATGCAATATTCAGATAATGCTAATGAATGATGACCAATTATTTAAAAATAAATTTCATTCTCTTCAGTGGCTTTTTTCACCAGGAAACTATAATATAGATTGTAGCCATAGTAATTAAAAGCATTGAAACCAAAATTGAGAGATAAAATGCAACTTTGTTCTTTGCAAGATTTTTTTTTTAAATTAATCATGCATGGAACATTTCAGGGTTGATAAACTTCATCATCACTTTTTCATTCATTCCACTGGCCTGACTAGCTTGTTTGGTCACTAGGCTAGAAACTAGGGGACTGGGAGTTCTAGTCACATGGTAGGCAAAAAAACCCAGCTGGGTGACTTTGTCTTTGTCTTCTCTCTCTTTCAGTCCAACCACTTTCCCAGATTATTGTGGGGAAAATAGGAGGAGAAAGAAGCATTAGGTATTTTTGTTGCCTTGAGTTATTTATAAAAATAATAAAAATGGGATATAAATAAATAAAATATTAAAATCAGAACTATTTAGTCATTTGTATTTATCCTTTCTGGAAAGTTACTAGCTTGAAATCAAATTTGTAGTAGCAGATACATATTTTAATGACAGTATATATTATGAACAATTATTCAGTGATGGAGAAAGAAATTTGGTGCATTCTAGGAAATATATTCTCATAAAGTTTATTGCTAGTATTGAAAACAGATTGAGCTGAATCCTGCTTAATGGAGCTTCATTTACAGAGTGATGAAAAATTGCTCATAAGAAAGGAAAAGGGAAAATTGCCCCTCAAAAAAAGGAGGGTTTGAATCTTATTTTTATAAAGACTTCTGGGAAAAAGCAATACAAGACAAGATTGCCAATTACTTATTTATTTAAAACATTTAATAATTTTAATATAGCCACTCAATTTTTATCAAACTCCAAACAGCTCCCAACTATTTAAAAAACCCATCAGTATATCATTAATACTTACATATAGCTTACATATGGATGAAAACAGAACACAGGGGCTTACAATCTAAAATAGAATACTGAATCTTTAATTTATGTAGGAAATATGCCATCAGTCTGTATGGAAGTAGGAGAAAGACTGGATGTCATGGAAGCTTAGCTCAGGCTCAAGAATCCCTTTACTGAGTACATTATATCGGTATTTAGAAGGATGAAGCTAACTCTAAATTATTTCGGTGCGTAGGGATAGTTAAAATAATAGGATTTCCCCATCCCCATAGGTCTCTCAGGTCACACGGGCCAATCTGTCCAGTTGTAGGTTCCCACCTGGCTCTGACAGGTGTCCGATGACATGACCTTGGTTCACAAGCTGGCTGGTAGATGTTATGACTAGCCAGCTGAGGTACCACATTCATAAATTCCCCCCTCTTCCCCCCTTGAATGGCAACCAAAAAAATGAAGCAGAATTAAGCCTGGTTCCAGTTGAAGTCATTTTGCAGGTTAATACTGGCATTGAAATAAGATTTTTTTTTACATATTCACTTTGTTATTTTTTTATTTACATTTATGCAATTGTGATTCAAAAATTCTAGTAATTTAGAATTTCAAATACGGGGAACAACATAGCGCAAGTATGTTCCATGTAATCTTGGGTTATTTGTTTCTGTCTATACTTTTATTAATTACTCAGAGAAAACAAGTAAATATTTGGATTGGGAGGATTTTAGGGGCAAGTAAAAGCTTATTCAGATCCTTCCGGTCAGACATCTGGGAGATACAGGTAATCCTTGATTTATGACATTATGACAACACCTGAGCCTGGAATTATGGTCATAAGTCATTGTGGTCATAAGTCGAGGCATCACATAACCACACCTAGTTTTTTAACATTTTTGCCACATCTGGCCACAGGTGGTCAGTTTGACACTCCTGTATTAAAGGAATCAATTTTCCCTAATGGAGTGTTTTTGCCAGAAACAGAAACTGGCAAAAAAGTGCAAATAGCAATTATATGACTGTAGATCACTGTAAACAGTTGTAAAGTTGAGTTGGTTGCCAAGCACCCAAAATACAATCATATGGGCATAGTGCGAGTGTGGCTGCTGCAACTTTGAAAACTGGCTATAAATAGCTTTTGGGGGGTCTGTTGTAATTCAAATGATTGTTAAGCAACCTGTTTTAAGTCAAAGACTATCTGTACTCATTAAAAAATGTAATGAGAAGAAATAAAAGGGCATTATTTCTGTACACTGTTATCTTGTTACTTTACATTTCTGGGAAGAATAGAGTTATCAGGATATGTTATCTTGGTTGCAAAAATCCAGACAACCATTAAATATCAGTTAAGCTATATAGAAAAAATCTAATTCTGATGAGCTCATTTAGATTTTGGCATCCCTAGGAAAGACCCACATGCAAAATCTTTTTACATATAAAAATAGGAGAATCCAGTGTGCAAAGTGCAAACCCAATGGACACTTAATGCTGGAATATAATCCTGTTGCACTTTACTCTAAAAGTTCTGTGTGGTGCAATAAAGTCCTCCTCCACGCTCAACCTCAATTAGGGTTATAGCATTCAACTGTTTTTATTATCCCTTTTAATGTCTCTTTTGAATGGTTATCAATATAGACATGGAGAAAAACCACATTTAAACACCATTCAAAAGTATCTGGAAGCTTCAGCTGGTGTCGAATGCAATGGTGCAGGCAGTTATGTGAGTCCTAGAGCAGCACATGTTGCACCTTTAAAGCCCTTCACAGCATGGGACTGTGCTGTTTGAGGTCCTTCCTATTGTTGGTTGCATCAGTGCATCCACTAGTTCTGTCAGAGGTGGCACGTTGTGGGTTCCATTGTCTAGGGATCTTCATTTGGTGGATTGCAGGAGAAGTGCCCTCTCTGCTATGGCAACCACCTTATGGAACATTGTTCCCCCAGAAATTAGATTAGCTCCATCCCTTTTCATAAGGCATCCAGAGTTACGCTGTAGTAAAATGGGTAAAAGGGATGTGGTGGCTCATTGGCTAAGATGCTGAGCTTGTTGATCAAAAGGGTCAAATCCCTAGTGCCGTGTAATGGAGTGAGCTTCCGTTACTTGTCCCAGCTTCTGCCAACCTAGCAGTTCGAAAGCACATAAAAAATGCAAGTAGAAAAATAGGAAACACCTTTGGTAACAACATTCTGTGTGCCTTTGGCATTTAGTCATGCCGGCCACATGACCATGGAGATGTCTTCGGACAGCGCTGGCTCTTCGGCTTTGAAACAGTGATGAGCACTGCCCCCTAGAGTTGGGAACGACTAGCACATATGTGCAAGGGAAACCTTTACTTTAACTTTAAGATGGGCAATCAATCAATCAATCAATCATTTGTAAAACCCTCAAAGTTTTGGTTAGATTGGGACTGCCTGGCAACAGGAAACTTGCCCAGATGGCTCCATTATTGAGGTAGCCATTTTTATTCTCCCTCTCCTGTGGTTTGTATCTTTCACTTTTATCATACTTATAAATGAGGTTTTTTACATTATACACCTTTGATTTTATTCATTATTTTATTTGATAGTTGTTCACCATGCTGAGTTGCCTTCAGTGAGATGGGCAGCTATATACATTTGATTAATCGATAAATTAAATAAATAAGAGATACAATAAAAAGCTAAAAAGGAAAAAAACAAAAACAAAGACAATGTCTCCAACATCTAGATTCCATCTCTGCCATCTCTAAGAAGGATAAAACAAGATGTTGCCTATGTGAAATCCTGTAGAAATGCTGTTGGTCAGTGTTCATAACTATTTGACAGATTCTTTCTTTGTTCTGTTCTTCCAAATTATCCAATCACGGAAATGATTAATATGTTTTGACTGTCACAGATCATCTTATTTTTTCCCCCAAAATAGGATAGTAGAAGCATTAATTACAAGGAGACTTTGGGTTATGATAGCAGTTGGGACTGGGATTGCCTTCACTAAACAATGTGGTTATAAAGTGTGATGTCTTGTGATTGTGTAATTTAGCGATGACAAAGACAGGCAGTCTCAGTTGCTGTCATAACCCCAAGATGTAGGAGTTGTTAAGCAGAAGAGGCAGGTAAAGTACATGTGATGTGGAGTGCCGTGGGAGGGCGAGCCAAGGAAGGAAGGAGAATTAGATATGTTTCCTGCCTTGAGTTATTTATAAAAATAATAAAAGCAGGATAATCTGTTTAGCAAGGCCAGTAGCTTTGGACTGCATTAGTGATCCATTCTGAGTACTGAGTACTGGTATCCTCAGGATATCCACTGACTCCTCAGAATATCCACTGACAGAGGCTTTTAGTTCTGCTCTTTTTCTTAAAATTGTTTCTCCAGTGTCTTGCTTGCTCAAATGGAATGAACAATTAATGCTAGTAAGACAGAACAGTTCTAACTTCCATTGCTTTCTTGCTGGTTTGTTAGCCAACAGCAGAAAAAATGATGAGGAGGAAAATTATGGTGACTCATGAAAGGAACAGAGTTCTTTGAAGGTGTGTTTTGAAGGACCTTCTGAAATCTGGAGATGATATTGAGGGGGAGATGTGACACACCATACATATTCATTGTATGAATAACATTACAAGTGAAACCATATGATATCTGTGAAAGTTTCAAATGTGATGGAATTAATTAGGAACTGAAATGAAGTAAAGTCCCATTTCTTTTTTATGTAGACATTGGTAAAATATAAATATTAAAGGGATATTAGGATCAAATATGATTAACTCGGACTGATCTGTCTTATGATTTGTCAACTTTTGTTTCCTTTCCTAATTGATCTCCTATGTTTTGATTACCAATTGGTTAATTTATGCTTGCTAATTTTATATGAAACCAAATTCAGGCCAGTAAGCACAAATGTAGTTTGCCAAGAGATTGACAGTAACTCTGTTATTATAATCTCAGGCAGAAAATGTATCCTCAAAGTAAGCTAGCTCTTACTGTAAATTCATATCACTTCTACTTAAATCAGATTGATCTGTTGGATACTACTTGTTTGCCAGTTTCTATTCTCTATTGTATGTCATGATCACACTAGTATTGTGTTATGTACATTTATGTCATCTCATTTTAAAATGACCTGTGGGGTTAAGAATTCTTGTTTGACTCTATGTGTGATTGTAAATCACACAAACATTTATATTGCACTCCTGTACACCATTTGACGTACCAGGCTAAACACAACTCACAAAGCACACATGACAAATCATTAACATAACTGTGTATTCCATGTTCAATATTTATTGCCCATCTGGATTACAAAAATCAAACTTATTAAGAAACTGGCCATTTTTCCCCCAATAGTACAATTTTAAAATATGCAGTATATGATCACACATGGGTGATGTAATTATTCTTGTAGAAGGTTTAGCTTAAACCAATTTACCAAATTTAGAGCCAGAGAGTATTTTAAATCAGGGTTCCATTTTAACCTTAATGTTTAACAGCTCTGCTTCTCCTGTGTTTTTAATCTGTAGGTAGAGCCATTTGATAAATGAAGTACTGTATAGCACAAAGATGAATACTATAAAAAAGATCATTCAGGCAACTCTTTGAACAAAATAAAATAAACAAAAAGTCACAGAAGCAGAGAAACTAAGAAAACAAAACCAAATAGACAACTCTTATCTTTTCTAATGCAAGAACTTTTCTAATAAAAGATGTAAGGATAATAAATAGGATTTCTTGACTTTGAGTTTTCTACTTGGTTTTTCTTTAGCTCTGGAATAGTTTTTCTACCCTCTTAGAAAAGGATTTAAATCCAGAGGGTGAACCCTTTAGATAAACTTGAATCCCAGCAGCTTTCTCTCTTGCTTAGTTTAAAATTTTCTTCATGTAGAAAATTCAATCCTTGACTGATCCAAAAAATTATGACAAATGAATCCAGATACAGCAGAGGCCCATTTAATTATCGAACTCTCCTTTCATTTGAGAAATGGCATGTTTTGTTTTTCTTCCATATTGTGTGGGATTCCCTTTTCCTTTTAATTGAAGAAACACTGCTTCCCTGTGCTTCGGGTCTCCCCTGCCCTGCTTCCTTTTCGATAATAGCAATGGATCACTTGCATGTGGTGTTTGATGCCTTGCATGATGCTAACATGCAAAGGCAAGTTCCAGTCTGCATGCTGCTTAATGAATGTTTTTCCCCTTTCTCTCCCTCCTTGTTATGTGCTTTCAGAAGACAACTATGTGGAAGGTGGGTGATTTCTATCTTATTTTTTAAGATCTGTTCTTTCCTTGCATATCCCTTCTCTTTAGTGTTTTGCCTCCAGGTTAGTGTTTATAATGATACATCTTATCATTAAAATGGTAAGTTGATTTTGTTCTTTCTTTATGAGAGTGTTGAAATCTTAAGATCATGGTTCTGGATATTCCTCTGCTACCCACCCTCACCCACCAACTGAAAATTCACTGCTAAAAATGCAATTGATATCTAGGTTTAATTGGGGAAAGTAGAAGTCAAGTACCACATATTTGTGCTCTATAAATCTATTAAGTGGTTGACTTCATATACAAGTTGCTTTAATGCATTGTAACATGATAACCAAATAAAGTCCAATTTTATATTTAAAAAATTATAATCAACATATTATGTCTCAAACTGTGACAACAATCAAGAAACTATCCTGGATATTCATAAGAATTTATATGGTTCCCTAATTTTTCCCTAATAGAATTGGTCATATTATACTATAAGTTGCTTTTGAAGTTGCAATGATTATTTTTAAAAAAATCTACATTGTGATATGGCATTAACTTTGTCTTCATAATCAGTGCATCTAAAATTAGAAATCACTATACAGTAATTCAAAATATATGGTAAGCCTTTCTTGTAAGTATAGAGTTCAATTTTAACTTTGACATTAAGGAACTGCTTCAAGAAAGAGGAAAGGGGACACTTCCCTTCTACATCTCTAGAAACTTTCATGACTTTTTGCATTTTTTAATGGAATCAAGCAGAGGAAAAACAATAATAAGAACAACAACAAAACTGTATTCACTGCATTCTCTGTGGTTGCATGATAACATTTTGGATTATTGTTTATATTACTGTGGTTAGGAGTATTTATGCTACTATTGTAGAGAGATGGTGTGATTTAATTTTATTATCTTACATGGTAGAGGCAGGACATGATCCGTATTCAAGATAATGGATCATATTCTCAAATTATTCACACCAGTTTCTAGTTTTGCAGGAAGGGCCATTCATTTGTGTATTTATCAGTTTATTCATGTAATTTCATTTTTTTTATTTATTAGATGTATATTCTGTTATTTTTCCATAAGATGGCATATGTAGCACTCTCATCTGTTTTTAAACAACATCCCTATGAACAGGTTATGCTGAGAGACTGACATTTTTAAAATCAGTCAAGACTAAGGATAGTCATGAACCTGAGTCTATCCAATCTCAGTTTAACATTTGAAATATTGTGTTTACAATGACTTTCAGTTGGCATTGAATTTAATTTATTCCAATGTCACAAAAAGTAATAAATATAAAGATTGCTTATTAATAAGCAGCATCTCTGTAACTATTGCCTGTTATACCACTATTCTCTCACACATAATAAGGACTCCTGAGAATCTGATTGTGGTCCAAATTCCTTAGACTGTGTACAATTTATTTTATTGAAATGGCAGAAAGAGATAGACTTGCTTTAATGAATATTTTTAAGAACATCTTCCAAAGCAAATAACAAACAAATAGCACGTAATCTTGCTAAGTTATAAATTGGTAAGTATATTTTTTAGCTAGTAAAACATCTATAAGTATGTGTAGATTCTGTAACTTTATGGAAAAGTTACAGCAGATTGGTGTTTTGTTTATATGATGTTTACAGGGAATCTGATGAGCCACCTACCAAGGAGAAAACAGTATCCACCATCTGTTGTGTTCTAATTGTATTTTTGCCAATTGTGTAGCCCAGGCAGGAAGCAAAGGAGAGAAGGAGCCCTTCTCTTGTGGACTACCAAACATGCCATATGGTTCATAAGTTACAGAAGCAGAACCACTCCACTTCAGGAGAATGGCTTTAATTGTTATCGTAATATGTTCTAAAGAAAGATATGGCAGTTTAAACAAACCATGCCAACTATTTAATGAAAGGAAATGCCTTTGAAAATCCAGTGAGGCAAACATGGAAGCTCATGGAGAATCAGCTGGCTTTTCTTTGCAATCTGTGGGGTCACTTCAGTAAAGATTAAGGATTTTCTCCATTTTTTTAAACCTAATTATTCATAAGGAAGAAAAAGTAAGATACATGCTACTATTCATATGCGTTGCAGAATAGTGTAAGATACATGCTACTATTCATATGCGTTGCAGAATAGTGTCTGAAGAACATTTGTAGTTAAGATGAATTTGCAGAGCCAGATATTGATGTCTACATATTCTCACTTATTGTATCATTTACATCCATGCATTCTTATATATTTCTTCATATATAAGCTTGCTTACTATATGATCTCCTTCCATTTCCTTCTGCTACCTTGATCAACACGTCTATCATCTAATGAGAAAAAAGTAATCAACAAAGGAAAGATCAGCAGAATTTAAAATCTCCAAGCCACATCATCCTTGTGGTACAATAATTACAGATAGTTCCTGATTTACAATCCCATTTTGGACCAGAATTTCCATTGCTAAGGAAGGCAGTTAATTTAGCGGCAATTGATTTTATGATCTTTTTTTTTTTTTTTGGCCATGATTGTTAAGTGAATCACTGAGTTGTTATGGGAATTATGTGGTCATTAAGCAAATCCAGCTTCCTCCAATTGTTTTGATTTGCTTCCTTTGACTTTGCTTGTCACAAGCCAGTTGGGAAAGTAGCAAATGGCAATCACATGACCCTGGGATGCTGCAACTGTAGTAAAAACTTGCTGCTTGTCAAGTTTCTGATTTTTAATCATGGGAGTTCTGCAATAGTTTTAACTGCAAGGATTGGTAAGTCACTTTTTTTCATTGCCATTGTAACTTCAAATGGTTGTAGGCAATGACTACCTCACTTCCTGTTTAAACTGGGAATAGAGAAAACACAATTAGCAAACAAGTCAATCTCTTTAAGTACAGGTAATCCTCGATTTACAGCCACCGTTGAGCCCAAAATTTCTATTGCTATGCAAAAGAAGTTGTTAAGTGAATTTTGTCCCATTTTATCACCTTTCTTGCCAGAGTTCTTAAGTGAATCACTGCAATTGTTAAATGAATCTGGCTTTCCCAGATGTCCTATGGGTTTGGAGAGGAATCCTGTCTTTGGATCCCACATCCTAGACCCTATAGAAATATCTGTGATTCCATCTGTGGTCTAACAGTGCTGGAGCAGAGGCATGGCATGGGAAGAAATTGAGGGAAGCACTGATGCTGAATGAGTCAAAGCCTTCATGGTAATTCAGCATGTCCAAGAGTTGGTTTAGAACTATGCAAACCCCAACCAATAAGGGAGAAAATAAACAAATAAATGATTCAAAATGGCAAAACGATGGTAAATTATACTTCCTGATTTTTTCCCTGCCAGCCTGTTACCAGCAGAGCACTTAAAATATTAGAGGCTTTGACATTCAGGTTATCTGCGAGGTCAGGTAGAAACACTCTCTTAATCAACCATCTGCATTGGTTGATTACAGAATTTACATCCTAATTAAGTAATTGTTTTCAAAACTGATTAAAAATCCATCTAGAGAAGAAAAATTAGGTTATAATACTCGTACACATGAACTGATATGAATGAGATCGATCAAAATTCTTTATACGTAGCGGTGTGTATAATTGCAGATATTCACACACAGTAAAAGTAACATCCAAGCAAAGTGTTCATGAACTAATAGAGCAGTGCATAAACATTAAAAGCTGATGCATGTCAAAACTGATCAAGGTTAATATACCAAAGTGATTCCGCTATGTGAGGCAATGAAGCCCATTTTAGCCTTTCCCCTAAAGATCATTCTTTTGTTTTAATCATAACTATACTTGCCTCTCTCTGATTACATTTATAACAACTATTTTTTTCCCCAATATACTCATTAGAAATACCTTTCTCTCAACCTCATTTTTGGTAATGTTCTCTTACATGCACTTTTTAAAATTTGTCTTACTTCTTCATGCTATCAGGCATCTTTTTCTTACTTCTCATTAGAATATCTCCATATACTGCTGTGGTATTTGGTGTGAAGCAGAAGCTCCAGCCTACAGAAGATCACTATTTTAAACAAACCTCTGCTGCCCAAGGCCAATACTTAGTTAATTTGGAAAATTAGAAATTTGGAAAATGAGAGGAAGAAGCTTAGAGCTTAAAACCTGGAGAATTTTAATTTCTTTGCTTCACAGTTGGCAGTCAATTGTTGTTTAAGGCTTCATTCTTGTCAGCAATACAGTTTCTACTCTAGGTAAATTATATCTGGGAATCTTCCATCTAGTCTAGTTGAGAGGTGAATTAAGGGTTAAGTGCAGTGGTGGGATTCAAATAATTTAACAACCGGTTCTCTGCCCTAATGATTTCTTCCAATATCCAGGTCACCAAACTGCTCAGAAAGTTAACAACCGGTTCTCCCGAAGTGGTGCGAACTGGCTGAATCCCACCACTGCTTAAGTGTATGGAGATCTGAGCCAGGTGTGAAGTCTGACACTTTATAACACAATTCTCTTTATTCATTTGCAAGCAGAGTTTGTATCACCTTTTCTTTCATTCTCTTTCCATTCATTTTGTTTAAATTAGAAGAGAGATTCATATTTTTCATAAAGGGTTTGTACCATTTCTTCCTGTAAAAGTTCTACTTTCACTTCAGGTTTTTCCACTTTTCTCTCTTTCTTTCTTCCATGATCATTTTTCTTAGTATCAATTTTTATACTGACAAATAATAATCCGATCCACAATCAGATCTTCTCAACCCTTTTGTGTCCTTCACTAATTCTCACAGTCTTCTATCATAGACAAGCAAATTAATCATGCTTTTACAGTGTAAGTATGAATAAAAAAACATTTTAAACTGGTATTAGAAAAACATTCTATTTGTTTATCAAATACAAATACTGAGCCCTGGTAGTGCAGCAGACTAAAGCACTGTTATTAACATTAGCTGCCTGCAATTACTGCAAGTTCAAATCTCACCAGGCTCAAGGTTGACTCAGCCTTCCATCCTTTCTAAGGTGGGTAAAATGAGGACCCAGATTTTGGGGGCAATAAGCTGACTTTGTATAAAAATATACAAAAGTATGAAGGCTATTGCTTAACGCATTGTAAGCCGCCCTGAGTCTCCAGAGAAGGGCAGCATATAAATCAAATCAAAAAAACAAAACAAAACATGTAGTCCTCGACTTACAACAGTTCATTTAGTGACTGTTTGAAATGATAACAGCTCTGAAAAAAAGTGATTTATGATTGTTTTTCACCCTTACAACCATTGCAGCATCTGCATGGCCACATAATCAAAATTCAGATGCTTGGCAACTGCTATATATTTATAATGGTTAGTATCCCAGAGTCATGTGTTCCCCTTTTGCAACCTTCTGATAAGCTGAGTCAATGGAAAAACCAGATTCACTTAACAACTGTGTTACTAATTTAACAAGTGCAATGATTCACTTAACAAATGTGGCAAGAAAGGTTATAAAACAGGACAAATTCACTTAAGAAATGTTTCACTTAGCAACAGAAAAATGTGGGCTTAATTGTGGTTGTAAATTGAGGACTACTTGTAATCAACATTCTCATTTGTTACTGGGTCTCTAAATGGCACTCTAATTTCACTCTTCTTGTTTCTAGCCCATTGCTTCATATAAGGTATCCTCATTGCATTCATTCAAAATGTTTCAACAAATTACTGCAAGTTCTTTCATCCTTCACTGAGTCATAACATGCAACATCCATGCATCCATGCACATATATAAAAAAAACCTTACCTTCTGCCGTATATTTGATTACTTACATTCATAATTAAGTCTATATTTTATTTCCTTTTATGCATCCATCAAAAACACTCTATGTGGTCAAATTACTTTGAATTATATCTCCCTCATTTTTCTTAGTTTTAGAGGCAATTTTTTCTTTTGTTTTTTTCTTTCTGTTTTTTTAGTTAATTTTTTTTTTTATCATGCACTTTTTTATATCAAGTTACAGCTTGCATGATCATCAACATAGGACTCCTGAATATTTTACTCCACTGGTCACTGATTACGGCTTTGATCAACCAAGACTTTCACATTTTACTGAATAAAATAAAGACAATGTAGCAAAGTTAGCAGATTAGTTGTCCTCATGTTATATGCAACAATCCCTACTAAGAGTTTCATTGCACACAGTAATTCATATATCAATGCTTCGTACATACTTAGCTATTTTATTTTAGATCACTACATTTAAAAAAAAGAGTTAAATGTTGCACATTTTTTAAAAATTCAGTTTAACATTATTATGGTCACAGACCAATGTGCAGATTTATATAGTTAACAGATAACACAGGCAATATAAAATTCAGATACAAGAAACTAATATCATTTTTAAAAACCATATGAATTGTTATGCTATCTAGCTGAATGAGAATAATATTGTGAGAGTAAAATTATAAAAATTCATAATTCCATTTATGACAGGAAACCTAGTATATTCATTCATTTATTATTATATTTATTTATTTTGTATAACCCTCCATCTCAATCCAGTAATTCTGGGTGGTGAATAATCATAAAACCAATTAAATAATCCATCAGTATCAGCATAAACAGAGCCCTTCACATACTTGAAGGACACCACCAGGTCTTCAGGGTCTTGGAAAAGACCAGCCATCCTAATCTCAGGAGGGAGTGTGTTTAAGAGGGCAGGCACTATACAGAAAAGCATAACTTTTGGTTCCTGTCAGCTGATATTCCTTAGTCAGTGCATCCCCAAGGTGCATCCCCATCTTGCTAGAAAGGATTGGATGAATAAAAACAAATGGAAGAAGTCCTTCAGGTAACTCAGTCCTAGGCCATAAAGGACTTGGGTACCAGTATCTAGAATTCCGTCTGAAAACACACTAGCAACCAATGCAACCCCTGAAGGAAAGATGATACATGTGCTGAATAGATGACACCATTTGCAACCTATGCAACTGCCTTCTGTATCAGCTGAAACTTTCAAATGCTCATCAAGGGCAGTACCATATAGAGTGCATTGCAGTAATCCAAATGGGAGGTCATGACCCCTCTAATCCAGGAATCAAAGCAACTGGCGCCCAGCCCAAAGGCACTCTTAGCAACAGCAACCATCTGCTGTTCCAGCAGGAGTCATGAACCCAAGAAGATGCTCAGATTGTGCATCAGGTCCATTTGAAACAGTGCCACCCCATCCAGGACCAGATATAGAAAAACTTTGGTACCAGAAAGCCCAAGAACCTACAACCACTCCAACTTGCTTGGTTTGAGCCAAAACCTGTTGTGCCCATCCAGTCTCCTACAGCACCCCAGGCACTGAGACAGGAGTCCATGGCATCACTCAGGCAGCCCAGGGGGGAGATATAAACTGGGTATTATCAGCATATTAATGACCAAACCATCAGATCACCTCACCCAATGGCCACATGTAGATGTGAGATAAGAGGGAAGAGACAATAAAACCCTCTGGCACCCCACAAAGCAGGGGTCATGTGCTGTATCTCTTCATTCTTATCATCATCAACTGGAACAAACCCCAGAGGGAGGAGAATCAGCACAACACTGTGCCATCCATTCCCAATTCCTGAAGCCAGTCCAGAAGGACACTATGATTGAAGGTCACTGAGAGGTCAAGAAGAGCAAAGATGGATGCACTATCTCTATCAAGCTCCTGCCAGAGATCATTCAGGAGCACAATTAACACTGTCTCAGTCCTAATTCCCAGCCTGAAAGTGGTCCAGATGATCCATGTCACCAAGCCCTTTGAATTTGCCATGAAACCACTTTCTATACAACATTCCTTAGAAAGGAATAACTGTATATTTTTTATATTATACAATTTTGATAATTGTATATATTACAATTTCTAATGCTAGAAAGAACTTTAAATCTGCATAGGAAAGAAAATGGAGGAGGGGTACATTTATGCAATAAATCCCATTGAGTTCTCTAGAATGTAATCCAGGGAATATACATTCTGTAGATATGTTTTGGATTTAACTTTACGACTGCTTTTATAATTTATTTGAGAATAACTTCTACTGCTTATAGTGGGATTTACTCAGAATAGATTCCTTTACAATAAAAACAGTTACTGTAATTATGGAGGTGATTATGGAGGTGCAGGATTGATATTTGTAACAGAACCCAGCTTGTGGTGCAAATTTACTATATTGTTTAAATTTTTATTTCTTTCATTGACTGACAATATGAAATTTACAATATGAACTCTGCTTATGAAAGCATTCTTAATTTAGGAGCTCATATTACTTTTTTATTGCATATATGCTTAATTTTCTATGTGAAGTAGAAGCCTTAGTAAAGTTTAGGAATCTTATCTTCCAGTGAAAACCAGCATATTCTTTTTCAAACCTTATTTGTGTGAAGAAATGCGTAACAATGAAATGTATGAGACTGTATTTTATAACTTTTCTGTCCTCTTCCCAAAGGAATATAATCTTATGGTTTTATTTTTAAATGACTTATATTGAAGTGTTTCTTTTGTCTAAAGTTAATGTCTATTAATGTTTGTAAAATTGAACATGATGCATATTAAGAGGATGGAAAATACAGTCCCCAATTCCCCATTTGTTTCTTTAAGAAAATATAGCTTTAAAATGTTTTAGATAATTTGGTTGATAAGGAATTGTATAACCTACAGTTCTTTATAATTTTGAAAAACAATAGTTAAGAAACAGACCTTAATTTTGATGAACCAAAAGTGCAATTCATTTTCAGCTGGTCAAAGCAACTGATAACAAGGACTTCCCCTTCCACTGTATACTATACTGTTTTTCCATTCACTGGATGATGATGATGATATTCAGAAATGTATTTATTTTAGGTTGAATGTTTCACACAAACAAGGAGATGTCCCTTGCATTTTCATTTCAATGTGATAAAGTAATTATTTTATTTAATTATTTGAAATGCTCATTTTCAATGAGAGGAAAAAGATCAGACCCAGCCCATTCTTCAGGTTGACACTACTCCAGGTTTGGAAAAGAAAAAAATAAATAAAAAGAAACTATTTTATAACTGCAGGATGAAGCATCCATCTAGCAAAAAAAAAAAAAGTGATCTAAGTATTTATGAGATTTATGAACAAATATTCTAGGAATTGGTTGAAGTTGAAATCATTTTCTTACTATTTTTGTCATTAAAACTCATTTTAATACTTAAAGAAAAGGTAATTCAGAATTATTGTGTTCAAATAGTAGTGCAATTGTCCCATTCCCACCTCCAAAAGAATTCCAACTGGTGGTTGAAACATGCTCCTTTAACTTTGCAGTATTATGCAAATACCTCACAGGAGACAGACACCTGTTATCAAAGAAATTTAAAAAGTCGCTGTGACACTACCACCTTCCCTTGAACCCTTGTTCATTGCTGACTGTGCTCTTGTTTCCCTTTAAGGTCTGGCGCACTTGATGATGGGCGACCAAGGTATGGGTTCTGCTCCTTTTCCACTCTGCTTCGGTCATTTTATTTTATTTTATAAAAATTCTTTGTTTCTTTTTTGTGTAGCTGCTTCAAAGTCCATCATAACAAATGATGGCCAAATGCTTGTGAGCTGTCTTAGGCTGTAAATAATCACACAGTCCTAGTTACATCTTTCGTTTCTTTCCCCCTTCTTTTGCACTGTGTGTCTATAAATAGATATATCTTATGTTGCTGTTATTTTTTTTTTTACTATTTGCTCCTGAACCCTTCTGTTCTATTTTTTATTGTTTCCTTCATCCCACTAACAATAAAATAATTGTTTAAAAGGGTGCAATTTCTAAAAATCATATTGAGAAATTGTTATTTTAAATATATTGCTGATCCTGAAATGCACTCTTCAGATAGATATGAAAGAAGACACTTGATTTATAACCCACCCACCCACCCCCAAAAAAGAAATCTGCTTTGCATTAATGCATGGTTGTTTGGAAAATGCAGAAACCATTTGTTTTTGGCTTCTGGAATGTTAAGAAGACTTTTTTGTAGCATAATGGAATTAGTGATGTGACCTCATCACCTTGTGAAAATTCTTGCCCACCCAACTCAGTGTTCATGTTACTTTTGTGTCATGCCTTTGAAAAATGAAGCATGGGTTACTTCTGTATTTTCGTGCATGTACATGAAAGTTGGAAAGCAGTAATTCTTAAAATGTGACACCAACTGCATCTCCATTTGTCTTCAATCATTTGCCTCCAGCTTTGTCTCTTTTCATGTTTTGGACTGTGATGGCATTTACATTTACATACACAACTCTTACTGTTGTTTCTCTTTTGTTTTCTCTTCCGTCTGGCAATACTTTCTTCATGGAACCATTTCATCAAATCCATAGGTAAAAGTAAAGGTATTACATGACTTTCTTCTTTTCTTCCTTCTACCTCCCTTCCCATTCTTTTAAAAACCATCTATATACTGTAAAGTATGTCTGAGTGATGCAAGTACTGTATATGTATTTAGTGTTGGTACATTGTGTTGGTGGGAGGTAGGTATGCTTTTTTATTTTACAAGAAAAGCTTAGTTGGTAAGGATCAGGGGAAAAAACACACTCAATTTTTTAAAAGAATGTTTGTTGTGTCTTGAATACGAATAACAGGGCTGTGATACTATGATCTAATGTTATCTTGATAGTATAAAAAGCATATAAGTGACATAATCTATTAGCCAAGTTTTCCAGTACAAAAATTATGCATGGATCAAAGATAGGACAGTGTACATTTCGGCAGAAATGTAGGTGAGAATTAATTGGTAATAGCTAAAAACTTTATTGAGTGTACAATATAAGGTATTAGAAAGGTGATGCCAAACACCAATATTTTTTTGAAGAAAATATAAGGAGGAAAGGATGGGGTAGGTTGATAGAGGCTTTTCCAGGATTAAGACAGAAGCTTGGAAGAACAATCGGAGGCAGGCCCTGGAGAAGCTGAATTCAACTAACCATCTGAGGTATGAATTCTGTTTTCATTGCCCTCCAAATGCAAAGCATATCTGTCAGAAGCAGTCTGACAGCATGAAGCCACCAGAGAGCTGAGTTGAGAAACTTGGCCCAGGGTCCACTGCAATGACATGTAAGTCTGAGTACCATAAGAGTAGAGCTTTTGTCTATTATAGAAGGTTGGCTACAGTTTTGTCTGTAAGAGTTTTGTGCATAGGTTTTTAACTTTATGTGCATAGCTCAAAGCAAGACTACAACAAGAGAGACAGGAGACCCAGAAGATTAAAAGAAAGTAGGCTGTGTGAGATTTTTTGGGGAAGAGATCTTATTTGTTCTTTTAAATTTGTTATTTAAATCTCTATGTGAGAACAAATCAAAACAGGTAACTCTTGTCGCATCCTTTGGTAAGTTTGAAACTTAATTAGTGTATCAGTATATAGTAATTAAAAATGAAGTGCAAACCATCCAAATAATTTTAGTGTTACTGACTTTAAGTGGAAAGTGAAATACCCAATTTTCTTTTGTTGATATTAGTGGATCTCAAAAGGAATTCCATTTGAAAGAATGTCAAAATATTTAAGTATATATATAGTATGTGTGTATGCTTGTGTGTTTCTGGAAATAAATTGTTTTGGCAATGTAATTGTATTGTTTGGTTAATATATGAACCACAATATTTTCAGCCACTCTCCATTTCACATTCCACTTTACTGAATGTATTATTAAAGCACCCAAACTGCTACAATAAATGGTGCTGCTTGCCTACAATTTGCCCCTGAAGCCAGTTGCTTTAGTGTACCTGGCAGATAATATCAGGAATGATATCACTGAAGTGTAATAATACAATAAAAATATAATAAAGAAAAAATGAGATATTTTTGTCCATTCTTAACATCTAAATCCTCCCTTTGCCTAATAGTCTCAGGTATACATGCACTGACAGAAAATGTTGTATTCTTGAGAGTAGGTTTGCTGATGTTGCTCCTTCACCTTAATCTGTATTATAGAACTTTACCTTCCTGCCATTTGTAAGTTAAAATGTTAAAATCTTGCAATATAGTGTATGTGGTACTATGCCTAAAAATGCCCTAAAAGCTACAATTCAGTGAGTTGTTCAAATAAGAAGCAAGAGGAGGAAAACAATTACATCATTTTTTTTTTATTCCCTTAGAAATAGCTTTCCTATCAGGATATATTGTTTCATTTTGAATGCCTACTGATTGTGGGTTTTGAAACAAACAAACAACGTGGCACCAGAATTATACATTATTATTGATGTAAATGGGAAGGATTCCAAAAAAATATCATTACAAATTATTCTTTATGAGATATAAATGTGAATAAAGGAGAAGTTCCTCTAACACCATCATACTATCACATTTAGGGCTGGCCTTGATTTATTCAGATCCAAAAAGAAATGACCATTTGAAAAAAAAAAAAAACCACACACCCTACATTATTTATCTGTTCAAAGTGTTTCGTATAATCAGGAGTGATGGGAAAGTCCCTGTGATTATGGAATGCATATATAGTTCAGCAAGGAGGTCAGTGAAATAGTGACAGCAACAATGTCATGGCCCAGTGGGAAGAAAACACATTCTCTTCTAATAAAACATACCTCCTAAGGATAAATGATTTGTGGACATATGGTGAACATATGGTCATTGACATATGAACAATGAAATATATATACCTAACGTTGTTGGAATTGTTTTCCTATTTTATATATATTGACCATATCATATAAAAGCTTTATATTAGCAGTCATTATGGCAAAAATCAGCAATCTACAACATTTAAACACACAATAGCATCATCAGAAGTAATATATTTTTATCATTTGTCTAAAACCTGCAATTTATTTCCTTCTTGCCAATATTTATTATATTTGTCCCTCTTTCTGACATGGAACTTGAGTTGATATGCATGATTTAAAAAAAAACAAAAACAAATCCTGACACCATTATGGAATAAAGATTATGAATCCTCATGCAATAAGTTTGATAGCAAATAGGGATATAATCAATAATCCCATTTTCACACAACAATCCTTTATAGTCTAAGCCAGTGGTTCTTAACCCAGGTCCATATACCCTTTGTAGGTACATAGGTAGATTTTAGGGAGGGTCAGTTAATTTGGATGCGGGGGGGGGGAACTATAATCTTATTTTCACAATCCTTTAATTTAAATTTACCTTTTCATTCATTAATTTATGTAGATAACAATGTAATTTATGATGTCTAGCCCCTGAAATGTTTGTTAACTAGTAAATTTCATTATTATTATACTTAAAAATTGTGTCAATATTGAGTTAATGGATGAATAAAGTTACATATTTGTTATTTTTCAATATTTTGATGTCTGTATTTAATCATAATTAGTTTCCTGTGCAGTCTATATCTGTGCATTCTTATACAAGGTATTCATTGCAAACTTCATTGAAACAATAGATTCTCAAAGGAATTTATGGCAAAAAAGCCTTAAAGCCTTATTTATTTATTTATTAGTCACATTTTTATGCTGCCCAACTCCTGAGGGACTCTGGGAGGCTAACAACAAAGAATAAAACAATGTGAACAATATCCCATACAAAAGTTTTAAAAAGAAAATTAAAACGCATACACTCTAATTCGTGGCCGGGTCTCGCAGGATCACCGTAGCGAGATCAACGGCCCCAGTCCTGCCAGAAGAGCCAGATCTTCACCACTTTCCGGAAGGTCAATAGGGTGGGGGCAGTCCGGACCTCAGGGGGTAATTGGTTCCAGAGAGTCGGGGCAGCCACAGAGAAGGCCCTCCCCCACGGGCCTGCCAGCCGACATTGTTTAGCTGATGGGACCCGGAGGAGACCGACTCTGTGGGATCTTACTGGTCGTTGGGAGCTATGCGGTAGAAGGCGGTCTCAAAGATAGCCTGGCCCTGAGCCATGTAGGGCTTTAAAGGTAATAACCAACACCTTGAACTGTGCCCGGAGACTGATAGGGAGTCAGTGCAGCTCGCGGAGAATTGGTGTAATGTGGGTGTATCTAGGTGCACCCACAATAGCTCGCGTGGCTGTATTCTGGACCAACTGTACTCTCCAAACACTTTTCAAGGGTAGCCCCATGTAGAGTGCATTGCAATAGTCCAACTGTGAGGTGGCAAGGGCATGAGTGACTGTGAGGAGAGCCTCCTGATCCAAGTAGGGTCGCAATTGGTGCACCAGACGAACCTGGGCAAAGGTCCCCCTAGCTACAGCCATCAGATGTTGTTCCAATCTCAGCTGTGAGTCTAGGAGGACACCCAAATTGCAAACCCATTCTGAGGGGGGCACTTTCTCCACCCCCCCAGAACCAAGGATGAACAATCAACATAGTCTTTAGGGGGCAATATCCAGAGCCATTCGGTCTTGTCTGAGCCTGTTGACTCCCATCCAGATTTTCACAGCCTCCAGGCACCATCACTTGACTGTAAGTGACCCCTGAACTTTTTTGTTTTGTTTTCATGGCCCTCAAATGCATTCTGAACCACAATTCCTGAAAACCAGAAGCTCCCTCTAAATTTTTTTTTTTTTAAAAAATCAGTTTTCGGTCCACCATATCCATAAATTCACAGCTTCTTGCTTTTTATGCTACTGCAATTTTATTCCAATACCATTACTAAACATTGGTTTTTAGCTCCTTAGGTTTTCTTCTAGTAAGCATTTGTTCTTGTTTGATATTCTCCTCTTTCATTACCAACCTCCTTGCTTCTTTTGCTTCTTCATGTCTATCTTCCATGGGTTCATCTTTCTCTCACACAGATAGACACTCCATATGCTCACACACAAAAACATCCTGCCAAGGCATTGCACTGAAGGTTCACAAGAAAATAATTTCTTTATGAATGAGAAATTCCAGTGGAACATTTCTATATTTTATTTATGTATTTATCCCATTTTCATTACTTTTATAAATAACTCCTCCCATTTTTCTCACAACCAAAACCCTGTGAGGTGAGCTGGGTGGGTGCCCAGCTGGCTATCATGGCTAAAGCAGGACTGAAACTCGTGGTCTCCTGGTTTCTGTCCTATTGTCTTAATCACTAGACCAAACTGACTTTTTAATTTTTATTGTCCCCCTATTTTTGTCCCCTTCCCATCTTTTACACTGTTTTTTAAAGGAGCAAACAGCCAAAGCAATTCGTTTTATTTTCATGCCCCATAATTAAATCAATTAAATTAAATCACAATTAAATCAAATCAAATGAAAAGAAAGTTCAAAGTCTCTATTTCTGAGTTAGCTTTGTTTTTCCTTATTTACATGGTCATATAACATATAACCAGCTGTGGGAGGTCCATTTTTTTTGGAATAAGTTTTGCTTGAAAAATCTAAATGGTATCAAAATTCATAATGGCTGTTAAAGAAGCTAATTATTGAATGCCAAGTAGTAAAACAACAAATCTGCCCCAAATGTACATTGAGGATGTTTTGCAGTGCTCTAAGTAAATGATCCATATGTATTGTTACATCACCAAAAGAGATCCAGCTGTAGAAAAGAAAATATTCTTTTCTATCTTACTCTTACTTACTTAGAATGCTATCTTTCTCTAGTATCTTTAAGCAACCCCTCTTAACATTATTGTTGCAAGCTTCTTTCTGGATCCCTCCTCTTTCTTTGATCTATTACTGTATAACAGTAAGCCAACCTGATCTCTCTCTCTCCCCCCCTCCCCAGATATTAGTATTAAGACTTTGGCAGTTTGGTGATCTGGGAGGTGTCTGAAGTTCCATTCCATTAGTACCACTTGAACCGTTCAATGTCTAAAGTTTTATATCTCTCAATCTAACACATCAGAATCAACAGGGTTCTGTTATTACAGGTAGTCCTCAATTTACAATCATTTATTGAGCTTAACAAATTTCTGTTATTAAGTGAGTTTTGTCCCATTTTATGATCTTTCTTGTCACAGTTGTTAAGTGAATCACTGCAGTTGTTAAGTTAGTACAAAAGAATCACACATGATATTTAATAATCCTATAAATTATGACTTACTGATCTTCAAACTGCGATTATTATATATATTATCACATGATAATAGAATTGCTATCCTTACAAATTATACATGTTTATTAAAATTTGATGTAAACTTTAAGGTAATGGCAAATCTTGTTCCATTGTGTTAATACTAGAAATGTGATTGTGGAAATATCTGTAGAGATTCTCAGTCATCCAGGTCATGGTTGTCCCAAAGGTGCTTTTTCTGGAAGCAACTGGACTTTTTTGTTTTTTCTTTGAAGACATTTTGCTTCTCATCCAAGAAGCTTCTTCAGTCTGACAGGACAGTGGAAGTGTGGAAGTGGAATATAAATCCTTCCGTTCCCCACTACCCTGTCAGAGCTGAACAAGCTTCTTGGATGAGAAGCGAAACGTCTTCAAAGAAAAAACCAAGGAAGTCCAGTTGCCTCCAGAAAAAAGCACCTTTGGGATAATTGTAGAAGTGTAATTTGATGTCATTTGCACTTTACCTGAAATATTTGTCTCTATGTCAGACATAGGAGCTTAAACATCCTAGTTCAGTAAGGAAAGTAGACTAGTAATTCTGATCTAAATCCATAGATTAGGACTTCCCCATCTCTAGGTAGGTTGTAGGATAAATGAAAGATGAAGAAAGAGGAATAGAATGCACAATTACAAAGTGGCAAATACTTACTGTTCATGAGATACATAGAATTTATAATTTCATGAGGTGATTTGTGTAGTACTTATTTCTTTTCACATAAAATAATGAGAATCTGCTACTGTCAACAGTTGATTTCCCACTGTGTTAGAAATCCCTTTAAAATAAGTGAAGCGAAGTGTTCCCATAAATATCACAGTTTTGTAGAACAATGAAACAAGAAGCTGTAGTTTACATAAGAATAGGAAAATTATTCATGTGTTATTGATAAATTTCATTCTAGAAATGAAATCCCCTGCTATTGCATTTCTACAATACACTTTAAAACTAATTCAGAATCACTGTTCAAGGTGGAATGGTTGAAAAAAATAATAACATGGATGAGACAGTTGGGTAAGAAGGAACACCAAATCTCTAAAAAAAACCCTCTAAACTAATTTTGTAAACTTATTATTTCAAAGTGGGTATACAATCTGCTATGATGATTTCTCAGAAGTAAATATAATTGGCTTCAGAGGTAAGTTTGTTTCTATTGTGAAATTGTGGGACAATATATTGTGCCCTTTCTCAAAGCAACAGCAATAAAGCAGTAATTACCAATTCACTAAGCTACTTTTTTTCTCAAAGTGCCAAAGTTTTATTTTATTGCAATGATACAGAATAAGTGTATTTTGTATAAGAATAACATATTCTTTTTCCTGTTGCTTTTCTTCAACCAACCAACCAACCCACCCACCAACCCCAAGAAAACTTTTGGAAGTCATTCAGTTAGGCTAACCCATGTGGCTTTGTTTCTTAGAATTACCAAGACCAAGGCCACAAATCACCTTAGCCTGTGTGTCGACCTTTCAGGTGTTCTCTGAAAATAAGATTTATTACATTTATTTATTTTCCAACTATGAGACATGGAGAAGAACAAGGCAGTATTTTTGATTGCACTTATTTCTTTGCTGGTGAAAAATAGTTTGTAAACTTTCAAGTGCTCAGAATGCGATCTGTTGATCCAAGTAAATATTTCAGCTTTGCAGTTTTTGTGGTATTTCAGAATAAACAAAATTATTTATATTGTTCCATTTGATTTCAACTTTTCTCCATGGGATTTAGGAGAGCAAGATTCCAACATCCCAACTACTATCCAAACATATTGTTCCCTCCACGTATCTCTTACGGTTATGCAACTGAAGGGTTGTGCATCTGGAGGCATCCAAGTTGAAGGAAGCTGACTTAGAGCGCTATTGGCCAGTTCATGTTTCTCTAGATGCCAATTTAAAGTCCTAATTCAACCCCCTAATTATTAAATCACAGATTCTATCTTATTATTAGCATTATGTTTTGATCTTTTAAGTTGCAAGATTGCATAAGTTATATAAAATAATTTTGTTCTAAAACAACACACAAGTTAGCTGCTTTATATTACATGTTTCATATTTGTTACATTTGTTTCTGAATATAAATCCTTTTAGAATGCTGATTCTAAAGTATTGGGCGCTTGAAGGATTGTGCATCTTTTCCTAAAGGCACTTCTCCATTATTTTAAGATCAGCTGTTGGATTCCTCTTAAAGTACTTGTAAATTTCAGTTGGTACTAGTGCAATAGAGGATTTCTGGTACCTCAGAAGATCTACCTCTATCTATGAATTTCACCCCTAACGGAATACATTTCAGTTTAAACAAGCATTTATTTTATTCTTGCTTAATAAATATGTTCTTTTTTAAAATTTGGATCCTTGCTTCTTTCTCTTTGCTGTTTTTAGTTTAATGATGTCTTATTATTGACATTTGATGTATGCTTCTATACTTTGTAGCCCCATTTGAATGAGTCCTTTAATTGGAAGAAGAGGCAGGAGAATTTGTAAATAAATCAGTCAGCACAAGTCATCACTCAGCAAATTTTAACATGGTATTTTTTTAAAAAAGGAAGCTTACATTCAAATAATACTTCTTTTGAAAAAGTACATATTTTTCTTTATTTTTGTTTCTGGTCATGACATAAATTAGATTAAAAATAAAAAAATTAATTTAGAAAACAGAGTCTCTTTTTATCTCTTATTGTATTCTCTATCCAAGCCAAACCAGTTATTATGAATGAATGCAGTTGAGAGAAAAAAACATAGTAATAAAAATAAATGATCACATTGCCTGAATGTCAGGGAGATTTATCTCAGAAAAGTCAAATATCTATAGCCTATATCGTCAATATTCCATCAAATGGTTCTCTTTCTCTTATATGTAGATTGGTGCACAGGCGTCTGTGGCAGGTATCAGATCTATAGTTGCGGATATCAGAGAAAGCAAGGGACTAGTAAGGGGGGGAAGGATTTTCCCTCATTATTTTGTATTTTGTAAAGCCATGCACATCATAAACTAATATTCCCACTAGTTTTATCTTCAAGTTTGAAACACATGTTTCTCACGTCTTTCTGAAGAAACAGGAAGTAGTAGTCTATCAGCCATTATTTCTGTCTTCCTTGTTTCTTGCTCTTCTAAGCTTTCTGTAATATTATTCTGTATTATTTCTGAAATATTTAGTTCTTGAACATTGACCTCCAGAAATTTCTTGTGTCCTATACTTCTACTAGCCAAACTACGAGCAATTCAACCTTAAATTCAACCTTCTATTTAACATGCATGTTTTTTACAGTGTAGGTAGCAACCAGTGGGGAAAAGCTGATAATGTTTTATGTTCCAAAAGAAAGGGAGAATTAACTCTAACATTTCTTCCATTTCAAATGGCTCTGCAAAAAATGACATTGGAAATGTCAGAAGATTAGGCCACATGTTTCACTTCCAGTATATGAAACAGAACCACAAAATGTTGCTTGTTCTTAATACATAGCACTCTCAAAAACTGTCATTTTAAATTAGATAAAAGCAAGAATTTTTTTTCTATGAATCCTTTCCCCCCATACTCTGTTTATGCCCATCCAATGTACCAAAACGATGGTACACTGGATGGTACATTTCAAACTTTCTTTCCCATCTTTATTTCCAGATACTACTTTGAAAAGCAGAAGGGATTATAGGGGCTTATTGTAAGTGTAGGAACTGCCCCAACAGTGAAAAGATTCCTTAATTGCAGTAGCAAACAATTAATTTGGAAATTAATTTCCTCAAATTTCCTGTTTTAGCATCCTGTTTGAGCTCCTTATAAACCAGTTTCCCTAAATTTTCCTAAATTTCCCTAAATTTCCTATAACATAGTATATATACTTATCCATTTTATTATCCAAATAATAATGAGTCTTCGGAGAGGGGTGGCATACAAATTGAATTAATAAGTAATAAATAATAAATGTCAACCCTGATAGGTGTAAGGAGTGAATTATATAACTTTTCCTGTTAAGTATGTGTTTTTCAGTTATTTTTATATATTAAAGATGTCTAAATTCCCTGTACATATTTATAAAAAATATATCTAAAAAGTTATTTACACAATTGTATACCATATTTAAACCATCATCATCACTTCGTCTTTTTTACATAAAGGGAAAAGAAGAATCTTGCTGAATCAGTCTAATAGCTCATTCAGAATTTTCTTCTATACAGTTGCGGACCAGATACATCCAGAAAATTCACAAACTTGGGCAGGAGAGTGATAATTCTCTTCTGTTGTTCCTGAGCAGCTGGCATTTAAGATGAGCTACCTGGTTTATTTTTTTAATTGCATTTTTTCTTTGACCCATTTAAACTTCCTGCTTGCCTGGCTACTTGATTTTCCCTTTCTATCTCCTTCAGCTTTAACTCTATCTCCAGCTTGCTTTTCTTTCCTTCCTAGCCATCTGGAGTGCCTGTTTTTCTGTAGCTTTAACCCAATCATTGCCAGTTTAAATAAAATAAAATAATTTTGGATAGCTTGGCAACTAACCAAAACTGCCTTTCTGGATTCAACACAGAAGTTGATATCAGAAAAAAAAACCTATACACTCCTCTTTCCCCATCCCATATTATCAATATTTATTAAGCCAAATTTCATATAATGCATATCCCTCAGCCCCAAATAACTAAACATTTCTTGTTTATAAACTGTATTTAGCAGTAGTGCTATATTTTTCAGCCTTCTGTAAGGTGATAAAGACCCTGGAATTGGACCTAGGTACTGGGTAAGCCCATTTTGGTATCATAGCTATTTATTCTGTTCTAAATTTTGCACCATGCAAAAAAAAAAAGTTGCTTTTAATTGCAATGTTTATTTTATTGTTTGCTTGCCATACTGAGGCATGTGTCAATTAGGTACGCATATATCTATTAAATTAATAAATATACTGAAATTTAATAATATCTGTCTGGAGAATATAGTTGGTTGAAGACTTTTTGAAATAGAAAAAAAATCTATAGAAGTGAAGTCTTGGACTAAAATTACAGTGTTTGATGAGTAAATTATATTTGGCACATAATGAAATATTTTTTACTTTATGTTCCTTAAGATATATTTTCCATAAATAAAAGAGAATTTATTTTAGGTAGCTGATGAAAATTTATTATTAATGCAAATTTTGATTCAGTGCAAGATAAACTTTGTTTTAAGGAACTTAGATACATTAATTAATCCTCATTTTTGGCCAAATATTGGAATTAAGCAAAACATTGCATTGCATGGAGAGATAAAACACCATAAATTAAATGTAGTGTACATAATTCCACATTTTTCCAGGTTCTGGGACGTATCATTGTAATATTGAACATACTGTATTTTTCAAAATATAAGACATGCCCTTTTTCCCCCTAAAAGGGGGTGAAAATTTAGATGTGTCTTATACATATCTAACTTTCTCCCTCTTTTTAAATATTTTAATATTTTTAATATTTTTTAGTATTTTTAATATTCAAAGTTTAAATTTGTTTTAAATTGATTGGGGTTTTAAATCTGTCTGGGCCAAACTATTTAATTCAATTTTATCTCTGCTTTTTAAATTTTGTATGTATGTATTTTATTGTTGGCTGTTCACCGCCCTGAGTCCTTCGGGAGTAGGGCGGTACATAAATCAAATAAAAGTAAAAGTAAAAGTAAATACACCAAATGTAGCCCCGCCCACCCACTGGCCCCCACCCTTTGGCCTCTGCCCCCCAGTAGTTACCTTCTTATAGCAAACAGCAAGAAAAAAACAGCTCCTTTTAGCTTCAGCACAGCCTAATTAGCACAAGTTGATTGGATCGGCCTCCCAACTCTCAGCTGTCTTGCTCTCAGCTGTTTTGGGCAGGCAAGGAAGAAAATGGCTGAAGCAGATTTTTTTCCCCTTGTACTAATCAAGCTATGCTGAAAATGAAAATGAAAGTAAAGCAGGCTGTTTGCTGTAACGAGGCAAAATTGTTCAGAGGCAGAGGGAGATTTCTTTTTCTTCTTTTCCTCACCAAAAAAGGTAGGTGCGTCTTATAGTCGGTGTGTCTTATACTCTGAAAAATACGATAAATTTGTAAAAAAAAAAGTTGGTTTGATGTCCCCAATGTCACTTTTTCTGCAAGAGCAAACTGACATTTTTATTAATGAGGGCGAAAGAAATGCCATATGTGATTAGGTTAAGAACATTTCAATAATCTCCATCAAAGATTAATTCTAACTATATTTATAATGAGCACATTTGGTTGCATTTATTTAATTTTCCTCCAGCAGATAGAAATGGCACAGAGCCATTTTTCTTCATTTGCAGGTCACTTTTCAGGTTTTCCAGTTTGTTTACTATATTAATAGTTGATACAAATTAAATAACAGATGATAAACATTTAATACTTGGAAGATTTTGCATTTTCCTTATTTTGTCACTTTTTCACCTTTTACTCCTTTCCATCCTGTGTCTGGTATCAGGAGTTCAGGATAACATTGCTGCTATGTATACTCTGCTTTGTCAGTTTATACAATTTGAAAAAGTTGAAAAATTCAGATTGAATGACTGTCTGCAGCAATCTACAGTACTGATTTGTAAAATTGCCCACTGATGACAAAAAGTATCTTTGGCCTTCAGCATTCTCCTCTTATATATTAATATACAGAATTTAATTAGTACAATTTTTGTATGCCGTGGAACTAAGCACACCAGATGATGCCAAGAAGAGCCAACTAGCAATTCACATCTTCTTGACTGCAATAGGATCACATGAAATTAACAGTAAAATTAATTTTCATTGGCTGTCTAAACAAGTAAAATTCATATGCCATCCATTTTTTAAAAACAAATCTGGACATTTCAGTCATAGAATTTTCTAGTCTACATATGTAATGTGGTAGAATCAAAAGGTCCTAGCACAGATTGCATTATTTCATGACTGAATATGTCATATCAAATGTTCAACCCATATTTTAAAAATTGCCCAGGTTTTTACAAAGTTAGGTATTAGTTTTAAGTTGTCTAGTTTCTTGTGCTACTATTACTTGAAGAAATATATATTTCATACAGAAAACTACCCAAATGTTGTTTCCTTTCTTCTCAGCTTAGTTTAAAGCTGTTCTAAAGCTGTCCCTTTATTTGCTATGAATGTCTATGATAAAGTGTGAGAGAAAATGGGGAATAGCTTTAGATTTCTGTTTTGCTTTAAACTTTAAAGCATTTATATTTTAAATGTTTTTCTTCTTAAGCTAGACTCAGTTTCTTATTTCTGTGAAATAGATTCTAATGAATTTGAAAATATATGTGTTAAAAGAAGTGTTTTCAGACTCTAACAATCCTAATCAAGGTTTGTTTGTTGTTGTTTTTTTAAATTTGATTTATATGCCGCCCTTCTCCGGAGCCTCAGGACGGCTTACAATGTGTTAAGCAATAGCCTTCATTCTTTTGTATATTTTATACAAAGTCAGCTTATTGCCCCCACAAACTGGGTCCTCAATTTGCCTACCTTAGAAAGGATGGAAGGCTGAGTCAACCTTGAGCCTGGTGAGATTTGAACTTACTTTAATTGCAGACAGCTGGTGTTAAATTACAGTGCCTTTGTCTGCAAAGCTATCCAGGCCCTTTAGTTAGTTCCCTATTATTCTTAGTTTTGCTTCTTGGTTTCATCTAACTTCCCTACTCTCCATCCACAAGCCATAATGCATGCCAATTATCATTGAAAAATGACAGACTTCATATCTTGCATAAAATGTTGATTCTCTAGAAATTCATGCTCATATTCTATAATATCAGAAGCTTCACAGTCTCATCACAGCTGAGTAAGCTGCTATGAAATAGGCAAGAAAGTAGTCTTATTACTCAGAAGATCTCCCAGTGTTTAAATTCTAGGCTTTTAGCTAAGCTTTTCTTAGCCTTGGATACAAAAACATTTTTTTCCTTGCACCATCTGACCTAAGAATTCCTGATTCCTACTTTGCCATGTTCAGTCCTTACAAAAACAGAACAATACAGAAACCATTTTAATGATCTCCTGAAGAAAAGATATAGTGGCTCCTCAATTCTACTTTCATCTTTTCCAAAGAACAATTAGCTATTTTAAACCACAGTTGATTTACACAGTAAGAATGACTGAATTTGACCATTATCCTGGAGCACCAGCTGTGCCTTCCAAGAGTGAAGAAAATAGGACAAATGTATTACAAGAACTGTTACATTCAGAATTTGCTTTTGTAAAAGAAGTGATGCCCATGATAGCCATAACTGAAAATTCATTAAAAAAATAGAAATAAATAAAGAAAATGAATCTTTGCAAACAAACATGGTGCTGACTCTATTGCAAACTTTTGCATGGTTATTCAATAATAATTTAATGTCATATCTTTTAGCAGTGGTCATATTTTATTTTTACGAGAATTAGGGCCAATACAACTGGAGGGTTTCAGGTTGGGAAAGTTTGATATTTACAAGTAAATGTACATTTATTTACTCTTTTAAGACTATTCTCTAAAAGAGATGCATATAAACTGAGAAAATTATTTGTGTATTAATTTAATAGGCATAGTATTTGAATGTATTATATTTGCACAAATTTAATGGACTCTCCTAAGAATTTAAGGTATAAATAAACTCATACTAATACAATGTATGAAATATAAGTTTCAGGATGCAATTTGATTGATTATGTGCCATGAAGACTCCTAGCTTTAGACTCTTAGCAATCACATAGGTACATTTTCTCCATGATAATCAATCAACTTTATTAGTGGCATATTATAAAGGAGAATAATCTAGACCAGGAGTGTCAAATTCACATCATCATGTGATGTATCGGGACTTTTTTCCCCTTTGCTTAACTGGGTGTGGCCAGTGTGTGACGCATCCAGCCCATGGACCAGGAGTTTGACAGCCCTGATCTATATATGATATATATGATATATATATATATATATATATATATATATATATATATATATATATATATATATATATATATATATATATATATATATATATATAATGTGTATATATAGATATGTATATTCCCTATACTTTCTTATTCCTTTCATCTTTTTGTCCTCATAGTAAACAAATGCACATCAAAATTGTTAAATAAATCTAATGATGTTAGGAGCCATTCCTCTGAAAGTACCATAATCTGAGCTTTCACATTATGTCCTTCTTTAGTATAGTATTTCAATAGAAACCTGCAATATTCTCAATAAAGCTCTTTTTAATATATATGATTGCACTTTCTCACTGTTTCTGTATTTAAAATGATCAGGAGGAGGATAACTATCTTCCTCTTTACAGCCAGATGCTCAGAGACTTAGAAAGATGGAAAAATCTCCAGCTATCAATTTTGGGAAGGGTGGCAACCATTAAGATGTGTGTGTTACCCAAATGGTTATTTTTATTCCAAACAGCCCCGGTAAAGTTGAATAAAGAGTTTTTTACAAATTTGGATAGGAGTATATCTAAATTTATTTGGCAGGGAAAGAGGCCGCGGATTAGACTTAAAATGTTACAAGAACCCAAAAATAGAGGAGGGTTTGAACTCCCAAATTGGGAGCTTTATCACCAAGCAGCGAACTTGATTTGGGTGAAAGAATGGATGGTCCTACAAAAGAGACGACTTTTGGCATTTGAGGGAGCCGGTCTTCAACATGGCTGGCACTATTTTCTATGGCCGGGAGCATCCGGCTGTCCTAGACACTTTGATGATCACTATTTACGTAGGACGCTTGGGTACACTTGGGAAAAGGTTAGAAGAAGAGTATATTCTAAAGTTCCATGTTGGATTTCGGCGCAGGAAGCTCAGGTTTACCCGACATTGTATAAAGGGGAGAAAACCTTGACGTATGAAGGTTTCTTGGATGTTCAGGGTAATCCGAAGTCACGAGAATTATTAACTCTTCAAGGATATAAGATAGACTGGTGGTCTTATTCTCAAGTGCACTCCAGGTATAAAAAAGATTTACATAGTGAAGGAATCTACCGTAAAAGACAAGAATTGGATAAGATCTTATTAGAAGGAGGGAAAGGGATATTATCTAAATGTTATGCATATTTATTGTCTTTGCAGATAGGACAGGATGTAGTGAAGGATTGTATGATAGCATGGGGGTGAAATTTTGGATATCCCCTTGACTTCCAGCAATGGGAACAGATTTGGTTGAAAAATATGAAATTAACCATGGCCTCCTCATATAAAGAAAACATATATAAAATGGTCTACCGGTGGCATCTCCCTCCGGCGAGATTAGCTAAAATGTTTCCCGGGACATCTGCCTGCTGTTGGAAGTGCGGTTACAGCAATGGAACCTATTTTCACCAATGGTGGACCTGCCCGCAGGCAGTTAAATATTGGAAAAAAATACGGCAATGGATTTTGGAAATTACACAGATTAATTTGGAATTAAGACCTGAGACTTTCCTATTGGGGACAAAACCTTTGAATGTTAAATCAGATATATGGTTCTTGTTGATTCACATTATCACTGCAGCAAGATTAGCGTATGCGCAGGAGTGGAAAAATCAATACTTACCGATAGATTTGAAAATAATATATAAAATTAATGAGTGTGCGGAATCAGATAGATTAACTAGATTGATCAATGGTAAAAAAGATTCAGAATTTTATAACAGTTGGAAAGTATGGTACGATTG
Source organism: Pantherophis guttatus (assembly GCF_059756535.1). Lineage (NCBI taxonomy): Eukaryota > Metazoa > Chordata > Lepidosauria > Squamata > Colubridae > Pantherophis > Pantherophis guttatus. The sequence continues at coordinate 311,189,391 of NC_142063.1, read as the reverse complement.
GGTCCAGAAAAGGTGGAATAGAATAGATATATGATGATGTATATATATATATGGTGGCAAATATGTATGTATAAAGGAATGATTTTATACTTATGGACAATGTAATCATATTATACCATGGTGGCAGGATTGTATATTTTATTTGTGTATTAGTGTATAGAATGTATTAATAAAAATTATTAAAAAAAATGATCAGGAGATACAGGTGATTGTTTTGTAGTGATACCGCCAACATGGCACTATAAGATATCTGCAAGGTCTAGATTGGACAAGGTAATACAAAGAGTGTTTGTCCTCTGGCATATAAACAATACATTTTAGAGTTTCCTAGACTGCGTTCTCTCCCCCCCCCCACATGCCTCTCCCAAAACTATATTGTCCATTTTTTCCCAAACAAGAATAAGTTTTCAGTAAAATTTCAAATATTTCATATTGACTTGCAGTTCTGAGGAATATAGTTTGTCACTAATGTAGATATAGATCCATCTCTATATCTATATCTAAATCTTTAAGCACTGGGAACACTTGCTTTCTTAGTTTGTCGCCCACAATTTTTTCATTCTGTCCAGAACAGTGAGTCTGTATATCATTTTTTTAAAAATATATTTATCACTTTCCTAACTGTCAGGTTTTAAGCAAGATATAGCTAAAAATTTGTAGTGTCCAAAAACTTAATCCTGTATTTAGGAACTACATAACAACAGAGATTTTATAGGCATGGCATTATTAGATAAGTTGTTTTATTGCACAAAGGAAAGAAGTCATGTATACATAGAAAATCTGAGTAGTGCGGAACTCAGAATTCAAGTTATATGTATGTAAGTATGTCTCTCTGTCAACTACAGAGTTTAAACTTTAACCTTCTTCTTCCCATTCTTTCAAGTCAATGGACTGTTGAATATCTTTTTGTCAGCATTGATATTGATTGTTCCAACCTTGTAGACACTATTGAAATGAAAATAGGATAGAAAACAAAAACTAACTAAATGCTGGGATTTATTTTTATATTTTCATTGCCCCAACTTCCACAGAGGTTGAGAGAGGGCTGCTAAAGCTCTAAATATTCATAACTGAGGGATGAAATACATGTATTACCAAGAGCCTTGGTAGTACAGTGGTCTAAAGCACCCTGTTATTAAGAACAGCTGCCTGCAATTACTGCAGGTTTGAATCTTGCCAGGCTCAAGGTTGACTCAGCCTTCCATCCTTTCTAAGGTAGGTAAATTGAGGACCCAGTTTGTGGGGGTAATAAGCTGACTTTGTATAAAATATACAAAAGTATGAAGGCTATTGCTTAACGCACTGTAAGCCGCCCTGAGTCTCCGGAGAAGGGTGGCATATAAATCAAATCAAATCAAATAAATAAATAAATAAATGTATTTTCTATCTTGTAAAGTGGTTTTATTCTCTCCATTTTTTCATCCAGCTATAGTTGATGGGCAAAGGATAGTGGATTCTCCAGTTAATATTCGAAATAGGACTTCTAAAAATATTCTTAATTTATTTTATTAGATGTAAAATAATTGATCAAATGCCTTCTGAAAAATATACTGAATTAACTTTGTGGAGTGGAGGAAAGGACACAGCAGTGGAGGAAAGGGAATGAAATAAACCATGTAAGAAAAATAAAATCAGCTACAGAACAATAGTATCTAATCCTTATGAGTGAGTTATAAAGTCCATAGAACCTGTTTCAGGATTCCTGTGCAAAAGTAAGAGGATGCAAAAATACTTACCTGGTAAGGGAGATTTCTTGATCATGAGGGGATACAACAATTCAGGCAGTTTGTTGCCTGGTATTGCAAAAAATTTTTTAAAAAGTGGAAATATAGTCTTTGACAACTTGTTTAACATAAATCATGGAGAAAGAGAGGAATAGCTTAGTCTAAGAAGCCTAACTGCCTGGCTTCATGGCACATCTGGAATATGGCATTCCACAAAGAAGAAGAGAGATATAACTGGTCATAGCTGTGCAGTTTTCCTATTTCTGCCCTCAAAACAAGAAAAAAAAAGGAAGGAAGATGACAATGGATCTACTGAAGGTCATGTATCTAATTTCACATTAGAGACTTAATTAAGGGTTTTGATCAGTTGGTCTCTCTTTTTCATAGAACACTCCAGGTATCACATGGTGAGAGGAGCACACAATGGGGATTGAAGGAGATCGTTATTGTAAGGAATATTCTGATTTAGCCTGCTTGTTCTACAGGAAAATGGAATGTAAAAAAATAGAAAAGTTCAAATGAGATAAAAGTGTGGTACCTGGTTTGGTAAAGTTTATAGCTGTTCCAAATTCCTGTGGTCCATTTTAACATATATAGAGCATCTGCTGCCTTTTGTTTTGGAATCAGGGTTGATTAGTAAACATCTGGTCACTGACATTGCCTGCCAATGACACAAAATAGTATTATGTCCATATCTTCTCAGATGCCTAAGACAAAGACCCATATTTAGTCTCAAGAATGCACATGATCTGTTTCTGTTAAAAAGGATTGTTGCTATGATGAAATCCTTTTTTTAAGCAGGAAAGATTAGTTGTTTTCAGAAATAGACATAAGAGTGTTTAAAGCATGAGTTAGTGATAATAAAAGGACAATACTTGGGAGTTGCCAGAATGATCTACTGCAAATGTAAATGGGGGGAAAGCCAGACGCTACTTCTTTAACTTCTTTATTGTATGCTTCCTTTTTTCCCCTAGTATTTAAGTCTGATGCCTCTTCTTTCCTGAAAGAGATTTATTCCCATTTATTAACCAGTGTTTTTTCTAAGATGCATTAATGGGCTTTATGATTGTGTAGTTTTACATTCTTAAAATTCCTTTTTTGATTGTTTTAATTCTAGTTGCTGGACACATAATCTTCATTGTTTGGGGGATTTTTTTTTTTTTTTTACTAAATTCCAAAGTCACTATTCTATTTTGCCCTGAGATTTATATCAGTCTTGTATTATTCATATTTCAGTACTTAAATGTGTCAAGTCTATGGCTGGTCCAACACAAATCAGCCTCTCAGTTAAAAAAATATTTATCAATTTACATGTCTCAACATCTCAGAAGAGCTTTTTTTAGAGCTCAATTCAAACAATTGGACTCCATGATAAGATATGGGAGGTTTAATGGAATCCTATTTGAAAAAAAGACTACATTTGTGGAGCAAGAGCCATTGAAGACATTGAACACATTCTTGTTGACTGCAAACTGTACTGTGCAAAAAGGGCTTCTTACTTAGACTCTTACTGAAAAACTAAAAATATTCACCTGACAGAAATTTTTGCAGGGAACAAGTTTGCAAATTATTAGTAAGATTGCACTCTTTGTGTCAAAGGCCATTATGAAGAGAATATTTAGATCAGATTGAAGTTAACTGTAGGTATGATGATTTATTATGAACATGTCCTATTATTTTATTTGCGTTTACTTGCATTTTTGTCAGTATTATACAGTATATTTGATATGGTCAATTGAAAATCAAAAAAGGTTATCTAGTGTCTGTCATCTGTCTGTCTGTCTGTCTATCACAGGGGTGTCAAATTCAATTTCATTTGAGGGTCACATCAGGGTTGTGTTTGACCTCCGGGGCCAGGGTGGGCATGACCAAAGGTGGGCGTGTCCAGCTTGATGTCACTCATGTGAGAGATGCTTGTGGTGGCCTGAGTGCTCTGCCAGAGAAAACGGGGTCCCAAGTGCTGTTTTCGGCTGTGACGGCCTCCTACAACCCTCTGCCAGTGAAAATGGAGCTCAGGAGCCCTCCCGAGGTCCATTTTTGCTGGCAGAGGCACCGTGGGCAGTCCTTTGCTATTTCCAGGGTGGCCCCATGGGCCAGACCTGAATCCGGCCCCCAGGCCTTGAGTTTAACACCCCTGGTCTATCATCTTTCTTCTTTCTTTCTTTCTTTCTTTCTTTCTTTCTTTCTTTCTTTCTTTCTTTCTTTCTTTCTTTCTTTCTTTCTTTCTTTCTTTCTTTCTTTCTTTCTCTGTAGTGGCACAGTGATTAGAATGCAGGCTAACTCTGCATTCCATTGCTAGGAGTTCAGTCCTAAACGGCTCAAGGTTGATTCAGCTTTCCACCCTTCTGAGACTGGTAAAATGAGGATCCAGTTTGTCGGAGGCAATATGCTGAATCTCTGCTTAGAGAGTGCTGTAAAGCACTATGAAGTGGTGCAATTGCTATTGCTAACATCTATCTCTATTCTTAATAGTTGTATTTGTTTTTCTTTATGAAACAGCTAAAATTTTCAATCTTCTACTTCTTTGTTTTAATATTTATCTTCCTAATATTTTAAAACTATTTCTTCTTTATTATTTTACTTCTGCTGCTCTAGTCTTCTCTAAACCGTTCATTTGAATCTACGAGACTGATTTCTTTGTTATGCTTCTATAATATAAAACTTCTGATTTGTCTTCCTAATTTCCCTACCTCTTAAATATCTTCTCTAGAATGATGCATTTCTCTCCATAATTGTCAAGATTTTTCAAATTATTATTAATAATACTCATTATATTTTACTATTCTCATTTTGATTGATTTTTTGCAATAGCATCTCTAGCCTTGATTATTATAATTTTCTTCAAAAGTTTCTTTGCTTCTTATCTGATTAAATACAGATTCTTCACATGACTTCATTTTTTAAAAAAATTGATTTATATGCCGCCCTTCTCCAGAGACTCAGGGCGGCTTACAATGCGTTAAGCAATAGCCTTCATACTTTTGTATATTTATACAAAGTCAGTTTATTGCCCCCACAAACTGGGTCCTCATTTAACTGACCTTAGAAAGGATGGAAGGCTGAGTCAACCTTGAGCCTGGTGAGATTCAAACTTACAGTAATTGCAGACAGCTGGTGTTAATTACAATACTTTTAGTCTGCTGAGCTACCAGGCCCGTTTCTACATTTGCTTCTATTTCTTGTAATATATGAGTTCCTAGGACCACATATGAATTGCCAGCATATTGAAACATTAACATGGTAGAAAGAAAAATTATTAAATAAACATTTAAATTTAAAATTTAATAATTATAATGTATCAAATAAATAACATTATTAAATAAATTTGCGAGATCAATTGGTCAAATATTGGATTTGTGCCAGAGAAATTCAATTTCAGGTTCTAACCAAGGACCTAAGAATTATTAAGTAGTATTCCCTGTAGGCACTTCCAAGCGGTTCAAAAAGTTAGGGTGTTATTTCTATATAACAAGGAAGTTTTTTAGATATTGCTCCAAGGGCTCCAATCATAATTGGTATAGCAATAGATTTCTTTTTCCATAAGTGTTCAACTTTGATCTGCAAATCCCAGTACTTTATAATTTTTCTTTAATCCTAGGATCAGCTGGAATAGCAGTATTAGTGAAGCCCGTTTTCTTCTTCTCGATCATTGTTACATAAGGCATGTTGTGAACAAGATATCTGTCTGTTTGTATATTAAAACCCCATAAGATCTTAACCTGCTCATTTTCTAAAACCTCAATTTGATGGTCTTAGTAGCAATAGCACTTAGATTTATATGCCACTCTATAGTGCTTTAAAGTACTCCCTTAGGTTTTTTTTACAGTGTCAGCAGGGGTGGGTTTCACTTACCTTTGCTACTGGTTTGCTCGCTGCACATGTGCAGACTATATTTGATGACGTCCGGGAGGGTGGCTGGAGCCTCCCACCACCACTGCTACCAGTTTGCCCAAACCAGGGCGAACCGATAGCAACCCACCACTGCAGTGTCAGAACATTCCCCCAACAATCTGGATCCTCATTTTACTGACCTCAGAAGGATGGAAAGCTGAGTTAATATTGAACTCATCAGGACTGAACTCCAGACTGTGGACAGAGTTAGCCTGCAATAACCACTGCACCACTACATTCAAACCTTTGGCAAAATTTCCAGTGAATAATTCTGGGAACTCTGATGCTGCTTGTAGTCAGTTTGAGAAATTTTACTGCAGCATTGTTTTATCCTTCCCATTACAAAGTAACATTTGCTATTTTTTTGTTACATGTTGAATTTTCATCCACATGAAAATTGTTGGCAATTGTCCGCAATTAGTTGGCAAAGATTGTTTTTAAGCTGGTAAAATAAAGCCTTCAGTTTCTTTCTTTAATACTCCTGATCTTAACCAACTCCATATAGTATTAGTAGTATCATGTGTTAAACTTGTATGCCATCTGACTTTGGCTCAATGACAAAGAAATTACAATAAAAATCAATTAAAGATAAAGGATGGCAAGTCTCATGAAATGAAGGATCTGACTCTCTCTTGCCAAAGACTTTGATGAAGTGCCAGACCAGAGGTGGTATTCAGCCAGTTTGCACCGGTTCACGCGAACCATTGATGTAAATTTGGCCAAGGTTGCCGAACCGGTAGCGATGGCCAGCTGGCCACACCCCCGAACTGGTACCCTGGTCACCGCTCGCTTGCCCTGCCCACCATGTTCATCACCACCATGTTTTTCGTGCATGTGCATCCCATTATCTTGCAAGTCCAATGGGATGCACATGTATGAAGAACATGGTGGCGATGGCAGCAGCTTTTTCCGTGATCTCAGGTACTTTGTTGCCAGCCACCGCAAACACAAAGCAGCTCTCAAAGAGGCTTCTTTGCCAGCTCCTTTCCAGCAGCAATGGCTGGCTGGGAGCCACCGAAAACTCGGGTCAGCTTGCCTTCCAGACTCTGGACCAGCCGCCGTGGAAGGTAAGCATCCCAAACAAAGAGGGGGTGGTGGGGGAGGAAGTGGGACTAGGGCTCGGGTCGCAAAGGAGGTGAAATGGGGGCAACTGGCAAAGGGAGGGTGGGGGTAGATAGGTGGAAATTCCAAAAAATTTTCTACCTTTTCCTGTGGGCGTGGCTATGTGGGGGGGGCAAGTGACTGAGTGCGCATGAGTGACATCAAGTTGGTCACGCCGACTCAGTCACATACCTCCCTCACCTAGCCATGCCTCCCAAACCGGTAGCAAATTTTTTTGAAACCCACCACTGTGCCAGACCTTCACTGCCCTTGTAGAGATCCAGAGAATGAGGTCATCAGTAATTTCAGGGAGAATCTTGCTCTAGAGGGCAGGCATTCCTTCAGAGAGGGTGTGGTTCCAGTGGTCCAATATATAACATGATTTAATTTACATCACTTAACATCAAATAATAATGTTTATTGCAGATAATAAACATTACTGATTATTGTTTATTGTAGATCTTTAGGATAGATATTTGGCAAAATTATGTAATTAAATTCATTTTGTAGAATAATTAATTGAAAATAATCTAATGCTATAACTTTCTTTCACAACTATTATCTGACAGATTTATTGTGACTGCTACTCCTTTACAAAAAATGTAAAGCAAGCAATTCTTGTGAATTTCCCACTCATCTATGGTGGGAATTAATATAAAAAGCTAGAATGAGGATTAAAAATTTCATACTTACTTTGCATTTAAAGATCTTGGTATATGCAGTGACCTAGAAATATCACAAGAGTTAATGTTGAGAATTATTTTTAAACTACTCAAACTTTCAGGAAGAGCCAAAAGGGAGCAATATATTAGTATGTTCAAGGACTCTTTTTCTACCAGCTTCTACTGTTATTTGTGAATGTAACCGACTTTTTAAACCTTTGGGCTTCGGCCTGAAAAATATATGGTACATAGAAATTTAAAATATTTTGTTTACAATGCTTTATAGGGCCATACAATTTCCAAAGTCTCTGAGCAGCTTACAATATACCAACAAACAGAATTAAAATTTAGTAATAAGATCCGTTCATGATACATACATTGAGGGTAATATAATTTTGCTAATACCCAAATGCTTTCTTCAAAGCCATATTTTCAAGGCTATTTTGAAACAAGAAAGGGTCGGGATGATTTGGTGTTCTAGATATCTGGGGAAGACTATTATTGAAGCTTGTGCTGTTTTAATAACTAATTTCTTCCATTTTCAAAATATATAGTGGGACATCACATACACTTGGAAACAAAATACGTTATTATAGACGACTTCCGGTTTGCAAGCTTCGGCGACGGCGGTGATTTTTTAAAGACCGCCAGCCCCGCCGCCTGTAGAGCCGCCCCGCGAATGAGGAGCGGCTCGAAAACTCCGAAATCTTGAAGATTGTAGGAGCAGAGACAGCAGGGCACAGGTTGAGCCCCTGTAACCCCCCAGGGAATTGCTTCTGGGGGAGAAAACAGGCACGGCTCCCTCCCAACCTGCGGAGACTCCGGGCGGCGCGGGACGATTCTGCCTTCAGCAGAACAAGCCGGCAGCAGCAAACTTTTAAAGTGAAAGGAACTAACCCTAACAAATAGCGGAAATACCAACTTGAATCCAGGAACTTGAAAATTGCAAGTATTAGTGCTTTGTTGACTTTTTAAATCAAAAGAGAAAGTGAGTGAGTGAAAGTGATTTGAAAAAATATGGCGCCCAGCATTTGAGTTAACAAGCTAGTGAAAGTGGATTTGTGAAGCCTTCCTGCTTTGCTATAAAGTTACAGAGCTGCTACAAAGTTGCTTTACTTAAAGAAAAAATTCCTTTTTCTAAAAATTTGACTTTGTTTTACTTCAGTCTTATTTGATTAAATCTGGGGGACTTTTTTAGAAGTCTTTGTCCAGGAGGGAAAGGAAAAGGAACTTCCCTCTTCAGAAAAACTAGCCTACGTGGCTGAATGACTTCAAAGAAGCAGAAAGGGAAGGCAACAGGGGGGGGATCCCCCACACACAAACATGAAACGCAGCTTCCCCGTGCTCAACAGTTACAGACTCAGAAAAAAGAATTTGATGTGGGAAATTTAAAAGAATTTATTTCTAAAACTTTGGATGATAAATTTCAAAAATCTCAACAGGAGATAGATGATAAACTTCAAAAATCACATCAGGGGATAGATGATAAACTTCAAAAATCACACCAGGAATTTATGCAGGAAATTAACGAAGTTAAAGATATGGTGAAACAGAATCAAAACAAGGTGACCAAAAAAATATCAGAAGTGGCATCTGGCCTGGCAGAATTTATTGGGAAAGTTGATTTTAAAGTTGAAGAACTTAAATCAGAAGTTAATGTTAAGATGAAAGACAATGATTATAAAATTGCTGATGTTGACAATAGAATGCAGAGAGTTGAAGACGAGATTGTCATGATACAATTCAGGGCAATGGAGTTTGCTATACGGCTTCGAGGAATTCGAGAGGAGGAAAGACAGGATCTGAGACAAGTTTGTTCTGAGGCCCTGGCTAAGATTTTACAAGTTAATCCAGATGTGGTTTTTCACAAAATAGACAAAATTTACAGAGTGAACTCTTGGGTGGCCAGACAAAGACAATTACCTAGAGACGTAGTCATATATTTTACAGATAGAGAAATAAGAAACGATATCCTGCAAAAATCCTTTTACACTTCTGTACAAGTGGGGGGTTCACGAATTGGAATTTATAAAGAATTACCTCCTAAAATGCTGAAAGCTAGAAAAGAATTTGGCTTTCTTGTTAAGGAATTGCAAAATTTACAGATATCTTTCCGGTGGGACGCACCAGTTGGCATAATTTTCAGATACAAGGGAGAAAGATATCGTTTGAATACCGTGGAGAAGGCACAGCACTTCTACACTACTATTCTTAAGGAAAGAACACCATCTCCACGTACATCTACAGTTTTGGAGATTAAAGAGAGTGAAGTGAAGCAACCTCAACGAGAACTGCAAGAACAGTCTAAGCAGGAATTAGAAGAAGTGCAAGGTGCAGAAGGAGGTTTTCTGGATGAGCCCTTGCTGGAATCTTCTCCAATCTTGGATCCGGTTCAGATGATTGAAGTTAAGGATCAACGTATAACTCGAGCTCAAGCTAAGTTACTTAAACAAAAGCAACAACAACAACAGGAAAGACAAGACAAGGAGGCAGATAAGAGTACTGCACAAGAGATTGGAGTTATGGGAGGAGCGAGATCGAAGATTTCGGATGATCTTCAATTATTTTGCTCTTGGCTCCAGAAAGAGGCTGATGACGTTTAGGTGTTTATCCTGGAATGTTAATGGGTTGAATTCAGCACAGAAAAGGAAGAAATTATTTACATATTTGAAACAATTTAATAATGATATAATTTGTTTACAAGAAACGCATATCACAACTCAAGATCAAAAATATTTGATAAACTCCAAACTAGGAACACATTTTATATCTTCAAGTTCGCAAAAAAAGAATGGAGTGGTAATTTATGTAAATAAAAAGTTAACAGCTAAAGTTATAGAAACAGATGAAGATGGTAGGTTTGTAGCAATTGAATTGTCTACCGCAAATGGCCAAATTCTTCTGATTGGGATTTATGCTCCCAATCAACAACAGGACTATTTCTATAAGATGTTACATACTAAAATATTGCAATGGGATTACAGATCTATTTTAATTATGGGAGACTGGAATGGAGTAATCGATTCTAAATTAGATAAAAAGAGTTTGGCAAAGTCTAGAATCAGATTACCACAGACCTTTTTTGACATGAAAGAAGATATGGAACTAAAAGATGTTTGGAGAATACATAATTCAAAAGAATTGGATTATACTTTTTATTCTGACAGACACAGATCCTTCTCTAGGATTGACTTTATTTTGTTGACAGATGATTTACTTGTTAAGACAAAAAGAACAAAGATTTTTCCAAGAACTTTGACTGACCATAGCCCAGTATGGATAGAAATTGAGATGGACAAGGTTGAGAGACGTTCTTGGAGATTAAATGAGAATTTGTTTAGATATGAAAAAAATACAACAGAACTTAAAAAGCATTTGAAAGAATTTTTTGAAATAAATTTGAATAAAGGCACCCCAATTGAAATTGTGTGGGATGCAAGTAAAGCTTATATGAGAGGGGTACTTATCTACATGAACTCTAAACATAGACTGTTCCGACAAAAGAAAAGATCTGAATTGGAAATAGAAATAAAGAAAAAAGAACAGTTACTTATTAAAAATCCAACAGATGAAAGAATACGTAGTGCTATAAAACTTTTGAAAGACCAATTTCAAATGCTTATGGCAGAACAAGTTGCAACAAACTTACAATATGCGAAGCATAATACATTTTGTAACGCTAATAAACCGGGCAGATGGTTGGCTTACACATTGAGGAAAAAACAAAGTATACGGACTATTGACAGTATTGATATTGGAGGGAAAGAAATTTTTCAACAAAAATTAATTAAAGAAGCTTTTGTGGACTATTATATTAAATTATATGCTAAAGAGGAGGTGCAGAATGGACTTATAGAAAAATATTTAAACGATAAAAGAGTTACAAAAATTACTGATCAACAAAAGGAAAGAATGAATTATCCCATAACAGAGGAGGAGATAATAGTAGCAATTAAACAGTTAAAAACAGCCAAAGCTCCTGGTACGGATGGCTTGACTGCAGTGTATTACAAAACTTTGCAAGCTGAAATGGTGGAACAACTTAGAGATTTATTTTGCAATATTCAGCAAGGGGGTAAAATACCCCCATCATGGACAACAGCTTACATATCTTTGATACCAAAAGAACAAATCGGTCCTAAAAAACCAGAGAACTATAGACCAATATCTCTTTTGAATACAGATTATAAAATTTTTGCGAAAGTACTAGCCAACAGGTTGATGCCAGTAATTCAAAAGGTGATTCATGATGATCAAGCGGGATTTATCGAGGGTAGATATATGAAGGACAATGTAAGGCAAGTAATAGATTTATTGGAATATCTTGAGAAGAATAAACAGATCCCTGCAGTGCTGGTCTTTTTGGATGCAGAGAAGGCCTTTGACAGAGTGGATTGGAATTTTCTATTAAAGACTTTGAAAAAGATGGATTTTGGGGATCAATTTATACAGGCGATTTCGGCAATTTATCAAGAGCAAAAGGCACAGATTATTATTAATGGAAGTCTGACAACAGAGTTTAAAATTGAAAAAGGAACAAGACAAGGATGTCCGTTGTCCCCACTTTTATTTATTTTAACACTAGAAGTCTTGCTAAATACAATACGGGACTCTAATATCTTGAAAGGTATAAAGATTAGGCAAGAGGATTACAGAATAAAGGCATTTGCAGATGATCTGGTTGTTACCCTATCACAACCAATGGAATCAATAATCTTGATGAAGGACATTATACAAGACTATGGTAAAGTTTCAGGTTTTAGATTGAATCCAAAAAAGACTAAAATGATAGCTAAAAACATGACACAAGATCGTAAACATGAGCTTGAAAGGAGGGCAGGTTTTGAGACTGTACCTAAGGTAAAATATCTAGGAGTTCAGGTTGCAGAATCAAATATGAAATTGTTTCAAAATAACTATGAGGTTTTGTGGTGAGAGGTGCAGAAAGATATGGAGACTTGGAAAAAACTGCAGCTGTCTCTACTTGGAAGAATAGCAGCAGTTAAGATGAATATTTTGCCAAGATTTCTTTTTTTGTTTCAAATGATTCCGGTGCTTAAAAGTGATAAACAATTGAAAGTCTGGCAATCTGGAGTGAATAAGTTTGTCTGGAACGAGAAGAAGCCGAGAGTGAAATTGAAAATTATGCAAGATGTTCCAGAAAGAGGAGGTCTTAAACTTCCAAACCTACAGCTATATTATGATGCAGCAGGTTTAACCTTAACAAGTGATTGGTTTGGAAGGAAAAAGACTGGAATATTGAACACAGAAAGTTTTGATCTTGAATTTGGATGGCATGCTTACTTATTTTACGACGACAAAGTAGATAAAGTATTTAAAAGTCATATACTTAGAGATTCTTTGATGAGAGTTTGGAAGAAGCACCGACTCAAATGGGATTATAAAATACCGCTATGGCTGGATCTTGGTCATACTTTGTGGAATACAAATATAATGTCACTCGGGGGGGTTTATATAAAGAGGTTCTTTTTACAGATGCGGGCAGATGGCAGCTGAAGACATTGCAGACACTGTTGGACGAAGGGATTAATTTAACTTGGTTACAATATAATCAATTACAATTGAGATGGAAAGAGGATCAAAAAACTGGTATTATGTTGCATGAGGAAGAATTGGTTAGACATATAAAAGAGAAAGGTCCAATGCATATTAAAAGGGTTTATAATGTTTTGCTAGAAAGGGATTCAGAAACTGAATTGGTTAAAGATTGTATGATAAAGTGGGCACAAAATTTTGCAGAACCAGTGATGTTGGAAACATGGGAAAAAATATGGGTTCAGAATGTTAAATTTACACAGTCGCAGAACCTGAGGGAAAATTTCTATAAAATGTTTTATAGATGGCATTTAGATCCCAAAAAGTTGTCATGTATGTACCCTAATGTTCAGCCAAAATGTTGGAGATGTGAATGTTTGGATGCTATGTATTATCATGTTTGGTGGACCTGTAGGAAAGTTAAGGCTTTTTGGATAAAAATCTGGTGGGTCATGCAGAATGTGTTGAAGAAAAAAATTCAATTCTCTCCACAATTGTTTTTATTGGGTATAGTTAAGGGTTTTACATCGGGTGAAACAAAACTGATATTGTATATGATAACAGCAGCAAGATTGTTGATAGGTAAATACTGGAAAAATGAAGCTTTGCCCACTATTGAGGAATGGACTTTGAAGATGGCCAGTTTTGCAGAGATGGCGAAGATCTCAGCATACTTAAAAGATTGTTCACAAGAGACTTATGAATGGGAATGGAAAAGATGGATAGAATATGTTCAGAACAAATATCAAACTAGAAAGTATCAAATAGCTTTTACTTGAAAATAATGTTTTAGAAATATTTTAATGTAATGAGGTAAAAAGAAAAATTATACAGGGGAGGGAGGGGTTCAAGTTTATACATAAGTGTCATATTAAGGGTTTTTTATGAGTATGAGTATATTATAGGGAAGTCTGGGGGGAGGGGAGGGTTAGGGAGGGTTAGGGAGGTTGGGAAGTCTGGGGGGGGAGGTGGGGGGGAAAAAGGGGTGAAAATGTAATTGTAAAACTTTTGCAATAAAAAAAAAATACGTTATTATACATAAACCTACACAAACCACTTCAGTATAAAGAGGTATGGATATATGTGAAGATGGATAGTAATGTCAGTATTTTGAATACAGGTAGTTCTCGGTTTACGACCAAGTGATTAGTGACCATTCAAAATTATCATAGATCCACTTTTGGGATACTTATGATCTGAAATTAATGATCCAATGATTGCCTCTGTGGTCATGTGACCACACTTCAATCGCTTGGAAACTGAGCATTTGCAGCATCCCTCATTTTATGCTGGTTTTGCCAAAAACTGGTATTTATTTTAGTTTTTTGACAAAACTGGCCCATAACAGGCCACAACTGCAGCATTCTCTTAATGACCATCACAAAATAGATCATAAGATCGAGTTGTTCACCTGGATGGTCTGATTTATGAACTTCAGGAGTTATGACTGTAATGGGTAGTTCCTATTATGGTCTTAACTCAAGGAGTGTCTTTAATTAAACAAATCTGGAAAAACATTTTAGTTTTTCAATTTAACAAAAAATGATAGGAGATGCCATGTCTCCAATATTTCAGTTGATTGTAGATCTGTGGACAAGGGACTATGGTTAGATTCTATTAACAGACTTTAAACCATTGTCACTTTATAATTCATTTTCTATAATCAGTTTCAAGCACCAGGAACTGTTAATTGTCATGTCAAGTCTTTATTGTGTTCTTTTACCTGAATTTGATTCAACTTTGTCTGTTTCTATTGAGTAATCAAATAACCACTGATTTTGGCAGCACTCCTAGAATTTTAGTATCTATCTCACACAAGCTTCTGTGAGCATTATATTCAGGTACATAAATAACTAGTTGAAGTTAAAAAGAAAGAGCAAAAGTTGGAAGGCAAATTAAAATTAAAATAATATTGCTGAGCACATTGTAAGCCGCCCTGAGCCTTCGGAGAAGGGCGGCATATAAATCAAATTAAAAAAAAAAAAGCTTTCATTATCTCAACAAACAAAGAAAACAGCTGCTGGCAAATGAACCAGCAAACAGAATATTTATATATTCCTCTCTTTTTTAGAGGTGAATCATCTGCATGACCATAATGAACATTAATTATTTACCTGTAGTATGTTTGAGCCCTTATTTTTTGTCTTTCCACCAGACTAGTCATTATACCTTGCCTCAAGGAAGGGAGCTACAGTGTGTGGGGAGCAATGATGAAAAGTGGATAGAGCATATGGACAAGGCTGGTAGTGTTATTATCTGTTTGTTTCCTAGGTCTTCAGTAATAGAAACTATGTTTTATTTAACTTTCACAGGGGCTGGTTGGCACCCTGAGAGCACTCATTTACCTTTTTAACTAATTTCTAACAGATTTTAATAAATCTTCCCTCGTTTTAAATTCTAAATTTTCTAATTTTTAATATGCTGTTTTTTATATTTTAACATTTTATTGTACACCACATAGAGTCCCTCCCTGAGAGAGATGGGAAGTTCAAAAATGTAATAAATAAGTGAATAAATTAAAAAAAAATCACAGACTATTCAGGAGAATATAGTTGTCAGATATCAAAGGGCCACTGAGAGATTTAGCAGAATCAACACTTCTTCATCAAAAAGGAAAAAGGTTCATGTGGTTAGGACAATTTGTTGGAGGTTAGCAAAGCCCATGTTTGAGATCCGAGTGCTGCTGCATGGGAGCAGGGTAGCTCCTGTCATTTGCTGCAGCTCCTTAACATGGACATGAAAAGGTGATGTCACTGGCTAATCTTTGCAAACTAGAAGCATCTTAAATGGTGTCTCCAACATGAAAGGGACAGGGGGATGAAAAAGGAAAAGAAAAGAAGTTGTTATTAATTATTAAACTATTCTGAGGGAGGAAAAAAATTCCCATAAATCAAATCAATTTAACCGATTTGAAATAAATTGATTGGTAACAGTATCATACAACTTAGTTCCAGTATAATAACTTGAGTTTAATAAAAGGAAGCCTGGAGAATTGTTAATAAGATGTTCTCCTGATTATACACCTTTCTTATTGCATCCCCTTGAGATAATTGTGAATTCAAGATAATAATTTATTAGCACTCTTTCAGTACTTTATTAGGCCAGTGGGATTTGTTACCAAGGGGTTGCTGAGGCTACATTCATGTTACCTTGATTATGCCTCTTTTTTTAAAAAAAATCAAACAACAGAATGAATATAGAGATTGACCATATCACGTATTGCTTTTATTTTTCCTTTTTCTACATTAACAATTAACAGCCATTGTTGATTATATGCCCATTTTGGGAGGAACTGTTTGCATGAAACACCTTGAATTCTTTGATTCATAATTATATTTAACATTTTTTGGGCATTTAGCATCTCTTTAGGTCACAGGAGATCAAAATGATCCTGTCACATCTTGAAAGACAGATTTCAAGAATAATGGCATTGCCTAGAAAAGAAGGTTCTGTGCTACTGTGCCATGTTGCCATGGTTACTGAGCACTGCTTCATGGGAATTTCCTGGCTTTACTTTAAGATTATTTTTAAACTGAATTTTGCTGCATTTCTCCTCACCTCTCCCTGTGTCCACCATAAGATTGTTTTCTATTTTTATATTAATACCAAATCAAGTACTATATAGATCATTACAATGCAGTGATAAAAGTAGTACATTGTGTATCTGGGAAGATCACAGAGCTTCCAGCCAGAATTTCTATAAATAGATAGATATAAATATGGTGCACAAGAAAGTTGTCTCAATACCACAGTTCCACAGAAATAGGAAAGTTGAGTTTTTGTGTTATATATCAAGTCAAAAGATCACAATATAGTCACTAATAGAAATTACTGTATCTGATTCTGCATTAACAGTGAATCTGGTATCCTTGCCTATGGATGAATAAGTAAGATAAATATGAACAAGGCTTGGAGGCTCTTTTCAATCTGCCTTGAGATTTTTTCCTAATGATCTAGAAGGCAGCAGTTTCTTCACTACCTAGAGTACAACATTTATTCTTGGTGGTGTTCTTCCGTTTTTCCAAATTGGTTGATTGTATTGGCCTTCATACAGTATCATAAACTTAATATAGAATGTCAAGATTTAATATATAGACTATTGCTACTTTATGGTTGGAATGTTTCAAATTGCATTTTTTTTACTTTGCATCTTTTACATAAAAACTCTTGGAAAAGAAACTGGATTCACTTGTAACTTATTTTAAGCTTGTTTATGTTTTATTCTCAAATAACAGTATATTATTTACAAAAAAGTGTAGATATTAAACCAATATTGTACAACACAATCCTATTGTGTTGCCAGTATCTGTTTCTATTCATAAATGAATCTTGTTATGTTCAGTTAAATTTTCTCCAAAGAAACGTGCCCAAAATTATAACTTACACTTGAAATATGCCTTTCCCTTCCTGCCTAGCAACATTTTATTTATTTGATTGTTATAAATACTGATGATAAATTGAGCCAATATGCTGTGCTCAGATTATTCTTGACTATTGATTATATTCCTTAGCCTGCACCTGCACTCAAGTACAAAGAAAGACACAAATGAGGAATAGGTGTATTTTGGTATCACTGACCTTAACTCTGAAACTTCATGTCACAGGATATTATTTTTAAGGCAGACTTTGCCCATCACCTCATGCCCCAAGAACCAATAATTGTAAAACAAAGCTTCTCATAATGACAGGACCTGAAGGATTATTCTGAAGGCTGTAGAAAGCTTCTGTATTGTGCTGAAGCAACAGCTCCTCTTCTTTCATACAGAAAAACCCAGCTGGCTTTCAGATCTGTTCAAGATCTGATTCCTTCTACTTTGCTATGCTATTGTATCTGGCTTGTTTTGACCTTGTTGCATGTGACTTTTCCTCACCTGCAGTTATCCTACCCTGTTTCACAAGTTTCATTATTTTTAATACAGCAGAGGAGAAAGTATTTTAAAGTAAATGGATAAACCTTTCAGCAGTGTGCCATGGATAGGTGTTCAACTACACTAATCTCTGATCTGGGGACAGAACAATTTAAAATATATCTTTTTAAATATTGGAAATATTGAAGATATTGAAGTAATATTGAAGTAAGAGCAAATAAAACAGAATGAGGAAAATATGTGTATTAATTACATATTAATTTTACTTTAAATAAAACCAGGTAATTTGAAAAGGAGGCATTGAAGCATATGGAAGATAACATTTATAATTTTTGTTTGTAAGGAGTAGAGTTTTATGAGCTAAACTTTGAGTATGACCAAATACTTGAACTTCCTAAGGCATTTTTGCTGCTATTATCATAGACATGTTATGTTTAGACATGCCTAAACAGAGGTGACAAATTACAACCAACAATAATTAGAATATCATCCTAAAGTTTTCAAAGTGAGAAAATTATCTAAATAAATCAAATAATTTAGCAAAAGATGTCTGGTTGATGATAACATTAATTTTATTACTCTATTAATGAAGAGTATTAATGAAGAGTATTTATTACTCTATTAATGAACTCTTCATTAATAGAGTAATAAAATTAATGAAGAGTTGGATGTATTTGGTAGCCAAAAACAAAATGTTTTCAATACTTCCATTAATAGGGCACACAGCGATTATAGCAAACAGTTAAAAAATGATCCAATTTCAAATACATCTGGACAATGGAATTTCTGTTCATGGAAGAAAAAAAAACATGTTTTAAGAAAGTGAGAAGATAAATCTTCCTTGTCACAAAGCTGTAGAACAATAAATGTTTTGAACTAGAGGCCAGGTTATCCGAGGGACTGCTTCTTCCAGATTACATCTTCTGGCCCATCAAATCTGGCAGGAAGGGCAAGATGTATATCTTGTTTACAAGGGTGTTCCATCTGGCAGGAGCTAGGAGATGAACATTTGCCCTTTGAGAACATCATGCCTCACTAGATGACGTTAGGCCCAATCCTTATGATCTTCTGGAAATCCCTCATTTTTTTTTCTTTTTTCAGCAAGCTTAGGATCCCTGGTAAGGGGCAGCCTGCATGCTGGCTATATGATATGTAATATTGGCTCTCATGATCTTGTTTTACTTATGTTTATTGTTTTTAACTGGTTTTATAGAATGTTTTGATTGCTAGTTTTATTGTATGCCACCCAGAGTCACCCACTTTGTGGGTGGCCATATAAATTTGAGAAATACATGAACAAATACGATTTAATGTAAATATAAACAAATATAATATAAACAAATGAGCCGCGGTGGCGCAGTGGTTAGAATGTAGTATTGCAGCCTACTTCTGCTGACTGCCAGCTGACTGCAGTTTGGCAGTTCAAATCTCACAGGCTCAAGGTTGACTCAGCCTTCCATCCTTCCAAGCTGGGTAAAATGAGGACCCAGATTGTTGGGGGAAGTATGCTGACTCTGTAAACCACTTAGAGAGGGCTGTAAAAACACTGTGAAGCAGTATATAAGTCTAAATGCTATTGTTATTGCTATTATACAGACATGCTTTCTGATATAATACATTACTATTTTGATGAAAGAAATAAAGATCTGAAATCTTTTCAGCTTCCTTTAGTACAGCATTTGGCCTTTAAATTGTTTGTCCCTCTAAGCCACCTCTTCCATGTTACCCCTTGAAATGTAATAGACAGGGAACTTTTGTTTTGTAGATACAAAGATTTAACTCTAGAAGAAATACAACTAGAAAAAGTAATTCCCTTTCATTGATCCTTTGTTACCAGAGATAGAACTCAGTGGCTGCTATGTGAAAAAGTGATTGCTCCAAATTAAGTAGAATTTAGATGTTAACAAATCACATACTGTTAAGAGGCTGCTCTCTGTATTTTTCATAATACAAGCAGTAAATATATAGACAGAATCAACATATCACAATAAGTCATATTGAGAGTTAGTTTTAGTTTAGGGGAATGCCTAAACACTGGCATTGTGGCTTATAAATTATGATATTAACTATAATATTATAGTTAAATGGTGGCATATCCAAAAACAAAGATTAAAAAATTGTGAGTCTCTAGCTATTTTTTTTTCTAACTTTTACAGCTAATAAGATCGGTATGTTATTAATGCCAAATGATCCATGCTAGTTATCACTGACAATAAATTTATTATATTAATGATACCTTGTGCAAAACAAAACAAAACACTTTTAAAATGAACTTTTAACCAATTTGATTTGACAACCATAGGCTGTAGTGTTTTGAAATAGAAGACATAACTACCAACAGATAAAATTATTTCTAACATGTAAGAGCTTGCACCAACAAAAGGTTTCGTATATAAGGTATATCGTAGCAAGTGTTTTGTTAGGTTTTAGAAGGGATTTTAATGGTTTTTATAGTTTTATAGTTTTATTGGGTATTTTTAAAAGGAAGTATTGGACTGTTTTATTGTTTTATTTAGTGTTTTATTGTTGTGAGCCACCCTGAGTCCTTTTGGAGATAGGGAGGCATATAAGTCCAAATAATAAATAAATAAATAAATAAATAAATAAATAAATAAAGAAAGAAAGAAAGAAAGAAAGAAAGAAAGAATAGCCAGAATCTCAATTATTTATCATACTTCTACAAGCATACTTTAGAGTAATAAATGAAAGCTTGAGGCCGTCTAATTATAGTGGATTTACCAGAACAATAAACAAACCTAATTTCTAACCCTATAATGTTTTTTTTTACTTACCTGTATTTTTTGGAGTATAAAACTCACCTTCCCCCCCAAAAAAGAGGGTGGAAATGTTGGTGCATCTTATACACCGAATACGGCCATTTTTGGCCTTCCGAAGCCCTGCCCCGCTCGTTCCATTTTTTGCAAAAAACAGGCCCATTTTTTGCCCATTTTTTGCAAAAATAGAGGCATTTTTGCCCTCCCCCAACCCCCAAGAGCACTCTGCAGGCCTCCCAAACCCTCTGTGCACTTCGTTTTTTGCAAAAATGGGCAAAATACGGCCTATTTTTTACCCATTTTTGCAAAAAACGGGGTGCATAGAGGGTTTGGAAGGCCTGCAGAATGCTCCTGGGGGCCAGGGAGGGCAAAAACGTTTTTTTTTCTTACTTACCTCTTTGACATCTTGATGCATCTTATACACCAGTGTGTCTTATAGTCTGAAAAATATGGTAGGTTTAACAAAAAAAATGCCATTTCAGTCAGCCCAACCTTTCCAATCTCACCAAGAAAAGCAGCTGGTATCTGTCATTTTTCGGAAGCAGGGGGACAAAAGCCAACAGAAAGCATTATTTTGCTTAGCAGGGCTGACCATTGGAATGCCCCCCCCTTTCCCCATAGAAGGCTTGTTTGACTGCAATGTTATCTGCCTTCCAGAAACAAATGAAAACAGAGCTTTTCTGAAGAGCATTTGGGGTTGATACCAGGTACTGTTTTTGGATGTGTATGTAGTGTTTGTGTTATTATGATGATCATGGCTCTGCATTGTCTTCTTTTGTGAGCTATCAAGAGGTTACTTGTGATTGCAGCAACATATAGCATTAACATTTAATAAAATGAAATAAGTAATTAAATACATTTTTCATATGAAGATGATTCAAAATAACACTGAGTATTAAATGCTGATGGGAATCTCATGGGAGTTTTGCAATGCATCTCTGTAGATCAAATATATATCATTGCTAGAGTGGATCTCACATAAGTTTAATACTAATTATATACTTTGTAACTCTAGATTTTAAACCCTCTTTTTTAGTTTTAAGGAAGATATTTTCTTCTGTTCAACCTTTTTTTAAAAATGGAACAATCAGGATTATATGCCATATTCTAAATATAGATACATCATACACTGATAAAGTGTTGTATGATTTTTACAAAACAAAAAGTAAACAATATTGGTCCATTCCCATCTGAAAAATCCATATATAGCATTTATACCAACATGGCATTGGCATTGTGATAGTGTATTCCCATTACTTTACCTTCCTTGGATAGCTGAACCTCCTGGGTTAATTTCACTTTGATTTGGAATGGATTTTGATTAGAAAGAATTGTTTTCACATTTGCAAGAAATCTTGATTTATCTTACTCCTGCACTCCTAATTCAGAACCTGCCAGTAGATTCCACAGCTTTGTTAATAAAACCAATCTTAATCCTTATGCCAAATTCCAGTTAATTTGATAATCCTTGTACAAAATGTTGTATTTCACGATTAAATTGAACAGCATGTATCAAACCCTTGCCTCAGCCCATCTCTTGATCTCCCTTATAAACAAGATACGGTTTTCCTGTCCATTCCCCAATGTTGGACAAATTAGCCTTAAAATTATTCCAAAGTAGTTACAAAATTGTAATATAATTCCATCATCACAGTTTTCAATGGGAAATTTTTATGCAGGAAGAATAAACAACCTTTTCACAGCCAAGCAGAATTTTCTCTAGCAACAAATGTAGGTTTGGCAAAATGCCAAAGAAATTCTCATAGCATGAATTGAAATCAAGATAGAGAAGAGTTACCACATCATTTTTCCATTTCTGTGTAGAATGATAGCAAGACCTTTCATTACTCCAGGACCTGCAATTTAAAGAGTTGGGTACAGAATAAAGGGCAAGTTCTGCAGCCTCCAAATGTTCCCTGCCTATTCTCAGCATTCTGAGGTTGGCAAGAGAGGAGCTGATTGCTCAGCCAATTTCAAAACACTTTGGAGAAATGGGAAGTGCAAGCAACACAGTATAGAAGTGCCCAATGAGCCATCCTTTAGCTGATATCTAATGTACTCTGACTCCATTATATATTGGGAAGTTTTTTGTAAGCTATAAGCAAAACGACAAGTTTTTTTTGTTTGTTTGTTTACTCTTTTTGTTCTGACAGTAGCTCAATCACTCCTTTAAGCTTTACATTTTACATATTCTTGTTCATAAACTTTTTTCTTCTGCAATTCTGTACAAAGAATTAAAACATTGTTCAAATTACATGCTTGCACTGAATATGCTCTTTTTTTGTGGCGTCTCTGAGCTTGGTTATTTGCCGGCAGACACTGCATTACCCGATCAGATTACATCTTCAGTGCTACAAGGGTGTGAGGTTTTCTGTCTGTTTATATACAATAGCTTGCCTTATCAAGGTTGGTAGGAGTGTTATTTTCTCCTTGGTAATTCCTTGATTAGGCTGATTCTTACTGGAGAAGTAAAGGCTTCCCCTGTTCAGTCATGCTCATCTCCATTTCTTAGCCGATGGAGCCAGTGTTGCCAAAAAACATTTCTATGGTCACATGACCAGCATGACTGTACACTGAGACTCATGGAACACTGTTCCCTTCTCATCAAAGAGGTTCCTATTTATCTACTTGCATTTTCATACATTCGAACTATAGGTAGTCCACAATTTACAAGAGTTTGTTTAGTGACCGTTACAAAGTTACAATGGCACTGAAAAATGTAACTCATGACCATTTTTCATAGTTATGATCTTTGCAGCATCCCCATGATTATGTGATCAAAATTCAGATGCTTGGCAACTGGTTCATATTTAGGACCTTTGCTGTGTCCCAGAGTCATGTGATCCTCTTTTGTGAACTTTTGACAAACAAAATCAATGGGGAAACCAGATTCACTTAATAATCAGGTTACCAACTTATCAATTGCAGTGATTCACTTAACAAATAAAGTCATAAAAATGAGGCAAAACTCACTTAACAAATGTCTCACTTAACAACAGTTGCACTCAATTGTGGTCATAAGTCAAGGACTACCTGTACTAGGAGCTGGGGCACATAACAGAAGCTCACCCCTTTGCTCAGTGCTCAGGTCTCAAACTTAGGCTGTCAACTTTCCAGCTAACAAGCTAAGCATCTTTAACCACTGAGAGACTGTGCCCCTGGCTCCTTATTGAAGATATTACCTAATCTTGTAATGAAATGCCTGCAAGCAAACAACCAGGCTCAGAGAGCACTAAGGATTCCACAGTTCAACCCAGAGCTACATATTCTTCTATTGATACTTGTGTTTTTCTTCTAATATTTATCAAATACATGTTAGAATAGGGAGACAGTTTCTTGCATGAAATGAACTGTCAGTTTAGCATTGTTTTTCGTAATCCATTGTAAATCTTTGATCTGTAGTTCTCCAAGAAAGAGGTATTGCAAACACCTTGAGCTGATTCATTGCACTATATGTTTCAGGCAAATTGACTTTTGCAAAGGAAAACATTTACAAAAATGGAACTTGTGAACCATGGAAAACAGTTGTTTACCAAACACTAGGCTAGATAAAAAAATGTTTTTTCTTTGATCCTTGTGCTGCTCAAAGTATTACTAACTGATTTGCCTGTGGTGTAAAACCTCTGAATGCCATTTTTGCAGAATATCATTCCATCTGCTTTATCGCATTCCAGAAGCATAGCATTATTAATCTTTGTGGAAACACTCTTGCTGGTTTCAGGCTTCCTGCTGTTGATTAAGGCCAAATTAAATTTTGTAGCTTGAAACTTGTTTTTAATAAACTTTTCTGCTGAAATGAAGATTTTTTTTGTGTGTATGAAAAATATTCTCATTCACAAACTTCTTTTTAAATAACATTTTAAGTTTCTAGCAAAAAGAAAAAGAACAAACAGAAGTTTGAATATCAGTTACATAGATAGAACAATTATTTTTTAAATAAGATAGCATAAATATTTTTTCAGTTATATAATGTTACTTTCAAAATTTGTCTTTTCATATAGTGTGAAAAAATATCATTAAATTATTTGCTATCAAAGCTTCTGCATTTTAAATCATCTTGCTCATTTTTTAAATATTGCACTATTCTAGGTATTTTTGCAAAAAAAAATCATACCATAGAATCCACACATTAAATAGAACCATAAAAGAGAACAGATGTAAAAGAATTTTCATAGACATACATATCACTCTAACTAAGTGTACCATACTATATTGTATATTCTGCTAGAACAGGATTTTCTTAGAATCTTAGTAAAGCAGTGGTCTTATTATCTAGTTCAGTCTTCCTTAACAGAATCTTGAAAGTCTAACATAATTTCTTTTCCCTATATCTCATACCAAAGAGAGTCAAGATGGGGCAATCTTGAGATTTTCCCCTCATCCTTTCCTGTTTTCTGGATTAAATCCATGTTTTCATAATTGCATACCTTCTTCAAGGCTATCTCAGTACTCCTCTACAGCTACAGAGAATTAGCACTGAAGTAGCATAGAAGCAGTACTGAACTAAATGTTTACAAGCAAACAACCAAGCTCAGGGGAGTGTTGAAGGACTGCACCATTCAACCCTGAGCTACTTATATTCTCTTCTATTGGAAACAAGCAATTATGTCCATCTGATGATTAAAATATTCTTCATAGCAGCCCTTTAGATGTCCTTCAAATCTTTCATTTCCTAAGAGAATCTATATTACCCTAAAAACTTCCAGTTGGCATTCTGTAGAAACAATAAAAGCAGAAAAATATTGTGTCTTGCTGCACTTATCACCAAACTATAAGCTCTAGCATAGGAACACATATATTTCCAATTAAACTTGTTCCTTGTCTTTTTTCAGTGGTTTTCTAGGTATCTCTTGTTTCATCTTCCTAGTGCTTCTCAATAAATTAAGCAGCTATTCAAGTATGGCATACAAAAAGAAGTACTCAGTTGTAAAAGTGAGGTGCTACTCTTTATTCCAAGAGGCAATTAAGACCTTTGTTGAACTACTTGCCAAGGTCTAGGAAAACACCTGAGGATGCTCTCCAAAAACTTTCTCCAAACAGAAAGTGCTTGATCATGATCATGATCAGGGATTGTTTTTAATGTTCCCCACATTCATACCACTAAGCCAAGACAAAAACTAGACCCAATACTCATACAGGACTCTTGACCTGAACCATGAACTCCAAATCTGCTTAAACCTTCAACAAAATAATGGAACTCCAGAACCATCAGACTAAGAAACTAAGAAACCAATCTGCATCAAACAGCTCAGGCAGAGAAGATGCTGTGAAGACTAGTACAAAAGGAAAAGTGCTGTTTCTTAAAGCCCAACTTCACAACAAGGGTCTGAAATCTGGTTATCTGAGATGTAAGACCATCATCATTTCCTGAATAATAACAGGCATTCTACCATCAGCCTTGAATTTACAGGCGATGCCACACCTGAAATCCAGATGGGCATAATTTATATCCATCCTAATATCAATGAAATAAATCAGGCCCTCACACCCAAGATAAATTTGTCACACAAGATAAACTTGTGCTGGAATGGGAATTGTGATGAGATTCCAAATCTCCTTTCTTAGAGATTAGTTCATTCCTATCTCCAATCATCAATGGTTCATTTTCTCTCTGCTAATCTCTACCAGATGTTCCAGTTTACCTTCAAGTCACCTATCTTCTCCCACAATTGCTGAAGACCCATCACCAGTTCTTGGAATCCAATCAGCCAACTTCTTGCTTCCTGACTCCAGCCACTCAGCTGACTAACCCGCCTTTTTTTCAGAGATCTACTTACATTCAGCCAGCTGTCAAACCTTGCTTTTGCCAGAGTAAACAAGATGAGTCTCAAAACTCTATTGTGAGTAGAGAGATTGTAAGAAAAATAAGGACAGGTTACTTGAATGTTTATTAACTTCTTCCTTGTGGTGAGAGATATGGGGGAAAGCACTTCAAAGAGACTCCACTTTGATTAATTCACAGTAATTGA
Source organism: Pantherophis guttatus (assembly GCF_059756535.1). Taxonomy (NCBI): domain Eukaryota; kingdom Metazoa; phylum Chordata; class Lepidosauria; order Squamata; family Colubridae; genus Pantherophis; species Pantherophis guttatus. The sequence goes on along the minus strand of NC_142063.1, from coordinate 311,162,846 downwards.
AGAATTCCTAGTTTTCAAGATTCTGTATTTACTCCAGACTATCATTACAGATCCAGTATATATGCTGAAATTCATTCTTGCTTCTTGGGCCTTGCCAGCTACATGGACTTGGCAATGGGGAAAGTACACAATCCCTCTGTATCTCACTTGGAAAAAGAAATCCAGGCATCTTTCTCATCAATTACAATCAGTCCAATTCCACCAATAAAAATAACTTCCTGATCTTGGAGTCATCATGGTCTTCATAAAACTCCAGCTGCAGCAGGTATTTTCCATCACTGAGGGCTGATAGCCATTTTTTTCTCTACTTCAGTATATATATATATATATAAATCACCCCCAAAAGTCACAAAAAGTCCACATTGCCTTTCAAAATCACAACAGCATCTTTAATTTTTTTTCTCTGTCATATTTTTCCTTCTTTAAACTTTAATAGGCATATTTGCAATTAACTGCTTTTCCCTGCTTGATAATGAGTAAAGTCATTAATTTCAGTGAAACATCACCAAACTTATATTTAACAATGTTCAGTATGTATAGTATGCAGATCTAAAGTAGAAAAGGTAATTGGTATCCAGTGTGGACAACCTAAGAGAGCCTCTTAAAGAAGTTTTATTTTTTTTTCCCTAGACTTGTCAGGCAGTAATAGGAAAAGTTGTGTTTGAGTTAGTGAACGACAGCCTAACTTCTTAGTTCAAATGTTTTCCTGTGACTGCAAAAGATGTGGCTTCTTCAGGGAGCCAGTGAGAGCAATGCATTAATTTTTAAGTGATCTTACAAGCTAGGGCTGAAAGATAGTGTATAATTAAGCCAAAACTAAGAGTTGAGGTGATTAGGCAAAACATTTTTTTTTTGAAGCAACAGACAAATAGAAAATACCTATAATTTCTAATTTTATAGATAGTTCAAATATATTACATGAACTGAGATCAGAAATCAATCTCGGTCAATCACTGGGACCAGGGATTTTGTTTCCTGAGATTTCGGACTCACGCTGGAGTCCATCTTCAGCACAAAGATGGACTCCAGCATGAGTCTGAAAGTTAGGAAAACAAAACCTCTGATCCCAGTGACGGATTAAGATTAGATCCTGCAGTATTATCCTGGGACACCTATATTCATCTTCATTTGTGAGATCAGAAAGTTAAATAATTTTTCTCCATGCCCATTTTGTCTGAAGGCTGTTGAGAAGAGATTTATTGCCTTATGGATAGCCCTAATAAAAAGAAGATCAGAAAAACAAGCTCTTCAAGCAGAAAGCAACAAGGAAATCCAGCACAACATCCCTTGATTTATTTTACTTCATACAATTCATGTTTAGTCCTTATTCTTTTGTACCCCAGAAAGAAAGTATGGTGGATGATCAGATATTGATGCCTGTTAACATCTAATATCTTCAAAACTGGTTGTTTTTAATTATCACATATCATTATTGGCTTTGCACCATTCCTCTATGACTGCCAAGCTCAGTGTGATCCTTGCGTGAATGCCAAGGTCATTTGGTCCAATTCTCAAGTGCCAATTACAACAAGTTTAGGGACTGTAAGGCAATTGCTCTTACTACCCAGTTTTAAAGATCAGGGAAATAGAAAATGCTTCTGATGAATTGAAAGTACTTGTTTGTTCAAATAGAGGGACACATTTAATTATCTATACAGTTCACTTTTAGGAGCTAGCACTCCTATATAATACAGAGGATGATTAAATTCAGTTAAAACTCACAGTAAAAACCAATAATTAATCTCTTATTGAGAGGATTTCATTCTGTCTACATAAAATGAATGAAATTAGCTAGAGAACTGTTCTCTTAGAAGAGAGTTAGCAAATTGATATCTGCAGATGTTGTCTTAATACCTACACCTTCCAGGCCCTCCGTCCCACCCTCCTATTTAAAAATGAATTTAAACTGCTACAAAGCAGTATTGAATTTACTATGAAATAAGAGGAACTGGATTTTTTTTTCCTAGAGTATATACAGTATTATTCTTGGAGACCAAATGTAAACATTCTTGGCATATGGATAGCATCACATGGGATATTATTAATCTCTTTGGCTCTTTTCTAAATGAATCCTAATTAATCTATTGGTAGAAGAAAGGATTCCTGTGAAAATACTTCAATTGCTATTATTATTATTATTATTATTATTATTATTATTATTATTATTATTATTATTATTTGTATTTGTATTTTCTGAAAGCCATCCAAAACTTTCATTCATGTAATATTGTCCAGGAAAATTGTATATGCAGTAGGATCCAAAGAGATCATAAATAATGTGATCACTATGATGTAGAAACACTGCATGCTCAAAGAGCCAATTAATTTTATACTAGCCCCACCCTTTGATTTATACTATGATTTTGAAATGCCTTTCTTTTATTGTAAATATCAATTCTTAGACGCTAACTGGATGAAAGTTTAAATCAATAGAAAGTTTAGTGGTAGTTTAAATTCCTAATTTTCTACTATATTAAGGAAATAATTCTAAGGGGTTCATAATAGTATGGTGGTAATTTAACAAATTAATATGCCATCTTAACCATTTGAGTAATAAAATTAAATTTTGGAAATGGGTTTTAGCATTGATTGGTGGATTATGTGCATCAAGTTGCTGTCAATTTTTGTGACCACATAGATAAATTTTCTCTATCACAATTGGTCCCTAACTTGGTCTTTTAAGTCTTCCATCAGTGTACTAATTGCCACCATAACTTTACTGCTGCTTATTCTCTTCTCTTTCCTTTCACTCCTCCCAACATTAGAACCTTTTCCAGCCAGCTAACCTTTGCAGAATGTATCCAAATAAGATACTTTATGTTTGATCGTTTGTGCCTTGACTCAGTACCTTGAATTGATTTGTTGAAAGATCCATTTGTTTTGTTGGCTCTCTATGGTATTCTCAAGAGTTTTCTCCTAACACCAACCTCCCAAAGAATCAATACTCTTTCTGTCCTGCTTCTTCAAAGTCTAGCTTTCACATCCAAAATGCTTGCATTATTATGGTATTCATAGATATAGACATATCACAGCAGCTGGATATTGTTTCCAAGATCTCTGTGGCTATTCTACCAAATGCTATCTCCTGGCCTATTTTTTGATTGCTTGTTTCTTTACTATTATTTCTTTTTCTTTTATTCAATCACGTCTATTCTCAGAAACTAACCCTAGCCCTAACCCCAACCCTGCAGTTTTCTTGGCAAAGTTTTTCAAAAGTGCTTTGCCATTGCCTCCTTCTTAGGACTGAGAGTAAATGACTGGCCCAAGGTCATCCAATTGGCTTTGTGCCTAAAGCAGAATTAGAACTGTCTGTCTCTTGCTTTCTAGCCTGAAGCCTTAACTATTACATCAAACTGGTACTCTATATTTAGTTGAACCTAACAGGCAAAAGTTGTGTATCACTTCTGTAACTTCATTATCAGTTCTAGGGCTGGTGTCTATACATGTTATCATTGCTTGGTTTTCAAAATGTTCAGTTTTATTTCCATTATTTTTCACTGTGTTCCTTAACTCATAGTTTTGGTGTCAGCATTCCAGCGCTGGCTTATTTTAAGATAGCATCGAAACCTGACATTTGGAGCTTGCAGATTCTTTGTATTTTTGGCTATCAGAGTAGCACAGATTATTGATATTTCTTCTTCCAGTTTTAAAATGACATTCATCTTCCAATGAATGCTCTGTTAAATCTTTTTTTAAAAATTGGAATGTAATTTGAGTTCTTCTAATTTATTGTCGTTCTCCAGACTTGGTGGCATTAATTGGTTAGAAACTTTTTTCTAGATTTTTTTTTTTTTTTTTGCTTATCATATTTCTGTAGACATTCCATCAATTCCTGAAGCCTTCTGAATTGGCAATGACCAAAATGCTTATTTAACTTTATCTTCTAATACTGGAAATTCTTGTAAATAGGGAACATCTTCTGAGGTATCTTTGATGTTGACGTCTGGGATGTATAGAATTTCAATATACTCCTTGTGGCTAAGACGCTGAGCTTGTTGATCGAAAGGTTCGAATCCCTAGTGCCGCATAACAGGGTGAGCTCCCTTTACTTGTCCCAGCTTCTGCCAACTTAGTAGTTTGAAAGCATGTAAAAAATGCAAGTAGAAAAAACAGGGACCACCTTTGGTGGGAAGGCAACAGCGTTCCATGAGCTTTTGGCATTTAGTTATGCCAGCCACATGACCACAGAGATGTCTTCAGACAGCACTAGATCTTCGGCTTTGAAACGGAGATGAGCACCGCCCCCTAGAGTTGGGAATGACTAGCACAAATATGCAAGGGGAAACTTTAACTTTACTTTTAGAATAGAATAACACAGTTGGAAGGGACCTTGGAGGTCTTCTAGTCCAACCCCCTGCCCAGGCAGAAAACCCTACACCACTTCAGACAAATGGTTATCCAACATCTTCTTAAAAATTTCCAGTGTTGGGGCATTCACAACTTCTCCAGGCAAGTTGTTCCACTTATTAATTGTTCTAACTGTCAGGAAATTTCTCCTTAGTTCTAAATTGCTTCTCTCCTTGATTAGTTTCCACCCATTGCTTCTTGTTTTATCCTCAGGTGCTTTGAAGAATAGTTTGACTCCCTCTTCTTTGTGGCAACCCCTGAGATATTGGAACACTGCTATCATGTCTCCCCTAGTCCTTCTCTTCATTAAACTCGACATACCCAGTTCCTGCAACCATTCTTCATATGTTTTAGCCTCCAGCCCCCTAATCATCTTTGTTTATTTTTATTTTTATTTTATTTTGAATTTGTATACCGCCCTTCTCCCTGAGGACTCAGGGCGGTGAACAGCCAAGTAAAAACATCAAGTACAAATATTAAAATACAATTAAAAGATATATATAAATTTGTCCCCATTAATTAAAAATGATAAACAAAACAATTAAAAACACATTAAAAATTAGGCCAGCCTGGCTTGCTGGATAAAAAAGGTTTTAAGGGCACGGCGGAAGGCACTGAGGTCTTGGATTCTCCTTATCTCTGGGGGCAACTGATTCCAGAGGGTAGGTGCCCCCACAGAGAAGGCCCTCCCCCTGGGGGTCACCAGCCTGCACTGTTTGGCTGATGGCACCCCGAGGAGGCCCTCTCTGTGGGAGCGCACGGGTCGATGGGAGGTCATTGGTGGCAGCAGGCGGTCTTGAAGATAGCTAGGCCCTATGCCATGGAGCGCTTTAAAGGTGATAACCAACACCTTGAAGCGCACCCGGAAGACCACCGGGAGCCAGTGCAGCTCATGCAGGAGTGGTGTTACATGGGAGCGCCATGCTGCTCCCATCACTACCCGCGCTGCTGCGTTCTGGACCAGTTGGAGCCTCCAAGGGGAGCTCTTCAAGGGGAGCCCCATGTAGAGAGCGTTGCAGTAGTCAAGGTGAGAGGTGACGAGGGCATGAGTGACTGTGCACAGGGAATCCTGATCAAGAAAGGGCCGCAACTGGCGAATCAGGCGAACCTGACAAAAGATCCCCCTGGTTACAGCCATCAGACGTTCCTCCAAGGACAGCTGCGTATCCAGGGGGACTCCCAAATTGTGAGCCCTCTCTGTGGAGGCCAACGACTCGCCCCCAATAGTTGTTGCTCTTCTCTGCATTCTTTCTAGAGTCTCAACATCTTTTTTACATTGTGGTGACCAAAACTGAATGCAATATGTGTGGCCTTACCAAGGCATTATAAAGTGGTATTAACATTTCACGTGATTTTGATTCTATCCCTCTGTTTATGCAGCCCAGAACTGTGTTGGCTTTTTTGGTAGGTGTTGCACACTGCTGGCTCATATCTAAATGGTTATCCAACATCATCTTAAAAATTTCCAGTGTTGGGGCATTCACAACTTCTGGAGGCAAGTTGTTCCACTTATTAATTGTTCTAACTGTCAGGAAATTTCTCCTTAGTTCTAAATTGCTTCTCTCCTTGATTAGTTTCCACCTATTGCTTCTTGTAATACCCTCAGGTGCTTTGAAGAATAGTTTGACTCCTTCTTTGTGGCAACTCCTGAGATATTGGAACACTGCTATCATGTCTCCCCTAGTCCTTCTTTTCATTAATCTAGGCATACCCAGTTCCTGCAACCGTTCTTCATATGTTTTAGCCTCCAGTCCTCTAATCATTATTGCTCTAATAATGAATAATGAGAAGAGCTTTATTGCTCTTCTCTGCACTCTTTCTAAAGTCTTCATATCTTTTTTACATCGTGGTGACCAAAACTGAATGCAATATTCCAAGTGTGGCCTTACCAAGGCATTATAATGTGGTATTAACACTTCACATGACCTTGATTCTATCCCTCTGCTTATGCAGCCCAGAACTGTATTGGCTTTTTTGGCAGCTGCTGCATACTGCTGGCTCATATTTAAATGGTTGTCCACTAGGACTCCAAGATCCCTCTCACAGTTACTACTATTGAGCAAGGTACCACATATACGGTACCTGTGCATTTTGTTTTTCTTCCCTAAATGTTTCACTGTTGAATTTCATTTTGTTAGATAGCACCCAATCTTCAAGTCTGTCAAGATCCTTCTGTATCTTGAGCCTATCTTCTGGAGTGTTGGCTATTCCTGCAAGTTTGGTGTCATCTGCAAATTTGATGAGTTCCCCATCTATCCCCTCGTCCAAGTCATTGATGAAGATGTTGAAGAACACTGGGCCTAAAACAGAGCCCTGGGATACTCCACTGCATACTTCCCTCCATGTAGATGCAGTTCCATTGAGGACTACATGTTGAGTGTGGTTGGTCAGCCAGTTATGAATCCATTTGGTGGTGATGCTGTCTAACCCACATTTTACTACTTTATCTAGTAGTAGGTTATGGTCTACTTTATCGAATGCTTTACTGAAGTCCAAGTAAATTATATCGACAGCATTCCTCTGGTCCACTAATTTTGTCACTTTGTCAAAGAATGCAATAAGATTAGTCTGGCATGATCTGTTTTTGACAAATCCATGTTGGCTTTTGGTTATTACTTGGTTTGCTTCTAGGTGTTTGGTGATTCGTTGCTTGATTATCTTTTCCAGAATCTTCTCTGGTATTGAGGTCAGGCTGATAGGTCTGTAGTTTCCTGGATCTATTTTTTTTCCTTTTTAGAAGATGGGAACTACATCAGCTCTTTTCCAATCCTCTGGCAGTTTCCCTGTGCTCCAGGGTCTTTGAAAGATATAGTTCAGTGGTTCTGAGATTTCATCTGTCAGTTCCTTCAGAACCTTGGGGTGTAATCCATCTGGTCCTGGTGATTTGAACTCGTCTAGCATAGACAGATGTTCACTTACCATTTTTTCCCCTATTTTAACTTGTGTTCCTAATCTGTTTTTTGTGGTGCTGTTTTTGATAGGTTGGACTGTTTTTTTCCTTTTGTGTAAAGACAGATGAAAAAAAATGAGTTAAGTAGTTCTGCTTTCTCCCTGTTGCTTGTCACCTTCTTGCCACTTTCTCCCAGCAATGGGCCAATTGTTTCCTTGACTTTTTTCTTGTTTTTAATATGTTGGAAGAAACTTTTTTTAAATTATTTTTTACTTTAGTTGCAAGCCTTTGTCCATTGTGAGCCTTAGCTTTTCTCACTTCATCTTTTCAGGTTCGGGCTATTTGCTGATATTGCCCCTCTTTCCACTTTTTATACTTGTCCTTTTTGTCTTTCAATTTGTTAGAGAGTTCTTTATGCAGCCATGCTGGTTTCTTTTGGGATCTATTATTTTTCTTCTTCATTGGTATTGTGCTAGACTGGGCTTTTATAATCTCACTTTTCAAAATTTCCCAAACTTCTTGAGTTGTTTTCCCCTTGAGGATTCTCATCCATGGAATCCTTCTCAAGCTCTAAGTTTATTGAAATTAGCTCTCTTAAAGTCCAAGACTTTAATGAGAACTAAGTCCAATATGGCTGATCCCCCTGTCCCCTTCTCTACTTTTTGGGAAACAAAGTTGTCTGCTAGGTTTGTTAGGATCCTGTTGGATCTTCCACTTGGTGCAGAGTTTGTCTCCCGGTTGATGTCAGGATAGTTAGTTGATGTCAGGGTAGTTAACCTTTATACTCCTTCCATTTATAGCTGCTGTATGCAATGATGCAGAGATTGTCACATTTGGATCTGCCTATTTTCTCTTATTCATCTAATGTATTTCAATAAGTTATCTTGTTAGCCTTGAAGTTTATGTGTGTATGGCAACAGTTAGAAAACATGAACTTAACCCAGAAAAAACAGAAAAGGATGAGAAACAAATTCAAGATAGGCACAATTCAGATTTTCAAGATTCAACTATTATAATCTACATCAATAAAATAGAATTCTCGTATTTCTTGTAGTGTCTTTTTGTGGCCTGGCACTGAAAAGGCCCTTGCTATTGTTTTCTAATGTTGAGAAAAATTCTTATAAACAGAAACCATAGTTTCCCTGTAAAGTTTAATTCCTAAAATAAAATAAGAGGGGTTTTTTAATGTATCATCCATAATCCTGCATAAAATTCAGAGATACTCAGAATGGTTATTTCAGACACCACCTAATTGAATTTTCTAGCAGTAATTATTTAGTTCCAATATATTACCAAATTATGAGGATCTAGAAAATTGTTTATCTTCCAACTTCAGCAGGGTTGATTTGCTATCATCCAAATAGTTGTCTACTTGGACAAACTATGCTTGACTTCCTTTCCTGTCCTCGAAGTCATCACAGTAAGACTTTGAATCCCGATTGAAAAGCAAGAGCCAACATTTTGCTAATTGGTACATAAAAATAAACTGTCACTGTGAAATCAAGGAAGGGAAGAAGAGAATAAGAGAAGTCTGAATTGGACTACTGGTTTTTAAAAATCTGTCAGGTCTTTGAAAAGGAGTTTATTGTGCCTTTATTGTCCAGGCATGACTTTGAAAGGTACTATTAAGCAAGTCTCTTTTTTTAATTTTAGAAGTGAGGAAATTGCTACCTTCTTCCTCAGAAGCATTAACATAAATCTTAAACAGAACTTAACATCAGCATTATAAATAAAAACAGTCAATGCTTAATGCAATCTCTGAGAAAATTTATTTCAGGACTCATGAATCTGAATGAAGCTAATATGACCAAATTATTGAATATTCTTTGAATTAATTCATGTCTCTTCATCCCCCCCCCCATCATAATATACAAAGCAAATGCAGCATTGTAGAAACATTGTGATGTGATACTAAGGAATAATGTTACATCAAAGTAGATTCTCAGTAATAACAGGGCATATATACTAATGCTAATAAGATGTGAAAAGAGCAGAGGGAGAATTTTCATTCTACAATAAAACCTCAATAAGTTAGTAATACATAACTATGTATTACTGATAAATCCTTTGGGTTTCTCATACATTAAAACCAAAATGTCCAACTGAGCATAATTTATGCTTCTTTATTCAAAAGCTACAGGCACCAGTACTAACCAAAGAGTGCTAGTAGTATTGGAAAGCTGGGTCTGCTATTTAATTCTAGTCATACCAATTATGGAGAAAAACAATTTAATTTTAGATGCTGGAACTGCTTCAACATTTTACATACTATTGTTTTAAATGATGTTAAAGCTCTTAATGGCACTAGGCTCAAATATCTGAAAGTCTGCTTATTTTCCATAATAAATTGTCCAAGTATTAATACCTGAGTGCCTATACTTGTAGAGTTAGATTGGCATTCAATAGGCACTTTGTAAAGTGATGGCCATTTGTGGCTTCTCTGCAGAGGTACCAGGATTATCATAATGAATAATGACATTAATTTCTTTGCTGAAAAGTTGTGCATTTTTCTAGTCACTATTTTAAAATTATTTTAACAATCTGTTTTTCAGATATTGCTATTTGTTTTACTACTTATACAATAAAATAGCCCATACATTGAGCTAATTGGCAGTTTATTCTAAACCAAATGGGGGGGGAGAGAGAAAGATATCAGAATATAAATAAGTCTGAATAATGGATAACCCACTGAGCCAAATGCAGATAGTTATTAGATCTTCATGTTATATTATGCCAAATGCTTGATAACCTCCAATTTTACAATGAAGATGAAAAATATAAAAAGGGTTGTATTAAAGTACTTGAGAACCACAATCCATTACCAGAAATCAGTATTTAATGTGAGATGGCGAGGAGGTCATATGATGTGCAAGAAAAATTAGCATTGACATGCATTTCTACAAATAAGTCTTATTGGACTTCCCAGGATCATTGCTATGGTTTCTTGGAATTACATCTAGAGCATCAGGGTAGCAAACTTGAAGAGAGAATACAAGAATTGTTAAGTAAATGTCAACTTAATTCTAGAAAGGAAACTTTTTAACTTTTTAAGTTAACTTTTGTTTTTATTCTATTTCGTATAAAAGATGGCAGTGGGAAACATTTATCCAAGCTGATGCCAGGGGCCAAGACTGACTTGAAGGCACTTAAATAAAATAAAATTATGAAAAACAGCCTACTGTTTTCAGTGTCAGCTTTCTTTGAATCAGTTAAACATAATATATAATTATGTATATATAAACATAATAATACATAATTATTATATTATATGAAATCTTATTCTGTTCACCGCCCTGAGTCCATTGGGAGAAGGGTGGTATAGAAATTCAAATAATAATAATAATAATAATAATAATAATAATAATAATAATAATAATAATAATAATAATAATAATAATTGTACATTTTTTAAATATCTTGTAAAGAGCTAAAATTTATCTGTACGTTACAGCCAGCCAAATTTTGCTTACTCACAGTTCCCTGTAATTCAGTGTTTCAGTTTTGTTCCTTTCCCCTTTGTATAGAAGAATGATAAAGAAGTTCTTCCAGGCACACAGAGAGGAGAGAGTGACTGACAATGATACTGATACATTCTGGATTCTGAAGGACAGATTCAACTCTTTTGGAACAATTTAAATACAACCTGTAATGGGGAGCAGTTGAGCTTTTAAATTACAAGCCAGCCTTTCATTTGTTGTTCTTTTTCTCCTCCTTTTCCTCCTCATCTTCCTCCTCCTGAATATCTGAAATTGTTCTAGTAGTTTTTATTACTTCCTTTACTGTTGGAATATTACAGCATACCTTTTGCTGATGCTTACTATTTCATACCATATAAAATAGCCAGTTCTGAATTTTTCTTCCTTATTCTTTATCCCGTATCTGTAAACACTGTTTAGTGTTTGGTTAGATTATTGATTTATACTTTACATATGGGTCATTGCATCTACAGACTGATTCTCCAGTTAAACTACTGTACAATTATTCTTCATTTCGTTGTAAATCAGAAAAAAATATTATTTGCTTCTTTTGACATAGGTTGAGTGAGAAAAACAAACACTTTAAATGGAAATATAGAAAATACATATTTAGGTAATCTATTTGTAATGAAAAACAATATTTTAGAATAAGAAATTATAATATTCACATTTTACTTAATTTCAGGGTTCTTTATATAATTCTAAATAGTTTAACGAGTGGAAGTTGGAATTCATTTACCAGAAGTTTGATTCCTCTCTTAATTATGGCAAATATTTTCTCATAATACTCACAATATTCTCTTTCATGAAGGTTATAATTGCTTTACACATTAAAAGGAAAAACAAAAGTAAGGACCATGCTGATAACAGAAATGCTAATTGAAAAATTAAGATAAGAACAAGCATAAAAAGTGAACTTCAGCTATATGGCAAAATAGAACATCATATGTTTTGGTGCTCTATTTTCAAATAACAAAACAAAATGTATTGAATAGTCCAATAAAATCATACTTTCATTTACACTATCATCTTCTGTGGAGTCCTCAGCTACTCTCTGAGCTTGATTATTTGCTGGCAAATAATGCATTACCCATCTAGGTAACCTAGTCGGTGCTAGTGAGTATGGGCTTTACTCTCTGTTTATATATATAGTAGCTTCTCTTGCCAATGTTGACCACAGTATTGTTTTCTCCTTGGTAGCCTCTTTGATTATTGTTTTATGCTTAATTATTTGTCAGAGTTAATCCCTGCTTATCTGGGTTTTAGCTGCTGGACAGGATGTATTCTGATCACTTTCTTTCTTTCTTACCTTTTTATTGTCTCTTTTTAATGGAATGGTATGTAAATTGTGATTTACCTCTATGTGTCTCTTGATAACCAATTTGTGTGAATGCCAAGATTCCAGGAATTCCTTAGCATTTTCAGATTTAACTTTGTTTTAGATGGTCACAATTTCCCAGATGAAATTATGGTTGAGTCTGCCCACATGCTGTGATATTAAAGAGTTTTCATTGTATCTTCTGACTGCTATTTGGTGTTCATGGAAGCACTTTGATAGTCTTCTGCCTATCTGTCCTACATAGTGCTGTTAAAGTCCTTGCACTGTAATTTGTAGATGACTGACATTTTTTTCTTCTTCAGCTATTGAGTCTTTTGGTATACTTAAGATACTTTGAAGCGTTAGTTGATTTGTGTGCTATGGGGATATTGTGTGGTTTTCATAACCTGCTGGTTGTTTCTGAAATGTTTTTGATATATAGCAGTGTTACCCTTTTCATAGTTTGTGTTGGTTGTGCTGTAGTATGTTGAGTGATCAGGCATTCTTTGATAAAGTTGTCTGAGTATCCATTTTGTTGGAAGAGATTGGACAGACTGCATGCACAATTTGGAGTTTCTCCTAGATCCACGTACTTGCTCAAAGTACAGTGACAGTCATGGCTAGGAGAACCTTTGCACAATTTGTGTTGTGCACCAGTTGCACCTTTTTGTGGATCATGAATCCCTGCCCTCAAGTCACTCATGTCTTACTCATCTGTGTTTGGACTACTGCAATGCTCTCTATGTGGGACTGCCCATGAACTGTATTCAGAAACTATAGTTAACCTATAATGCAGCTGTACAGATAATTCTTGGGGCCTTTAGGGCAGCCAATTTAACAGCTCTGTTGCCCAAGCTGTTACTGGTTGCAGGTCTGCTTCCAGATCCAATTCAAGTATTGATTAGGACCTTCAAAGCTATTTCTGGCATGGGTCCAGGCTACCTGAGGAACCATCTCACCCCAATGGGACTGGCCCATCCCACTTGTTCTGGCAGAAGTGGCATCAGTCAAGGAATTCCAACTGGTGAATGGGGTCTAAGAGAAGAACTTTTCTGCCATCCATGCCCCTTAAGGTAATATCTGCCCCCACCCTCTTAGCTTTCCATACAAGACTTAAAGGCTGCCTTTGCCAGCTGGCCTGGGGCCCAATAGGATTGTTTCATGTTGTAAGTGGGTATTAGACTAGGAAAAAGGTCCTCACCTGTTATATTATGGTTCTGGGTTTTAAATTATGTAATTTTCTTTTATTTAATACCTAATGTTTTAATGTTTTGTGAGCAGCACAGTGGCCTAGAGGTGGCGGTCTTGCCTCACAATCAGGAGGCTGTGAATTCGTTCCTAGATAGCAGGCGATATTTATCTCTGGGTGCAATGAGTAATTGTCCACTGCAAGCTCCATGTAGGCATCAGGAAGGGCATCTGACCAGTAAATGCTGAAGTTCTATTCAGTCGCCCAGACTCCACCCCGATACAAGAGATTATAGGTCATTAAAAGAAAAAAAAAGTTTTAATGTTTAGTATCTCTGTTTTTATAATATTTAAAAGCCTCCCAGAGTCATTTGTCAGTGAGATGGGAATAAAATAAAATAAAATAAAATAAAATAAAATAAATAAAATAAATAAAATAATAAAATAAAATAAAATAAAATAAAATAAAATAAAATAAAATAAAATAAAATAAAATAAAATAAAATAATAAAATAAAAGCTACATACATACATACATACAGTTTGCTTCTTTTTTTCTGGTATTCTGGATTGCTGCAGTGCGTTTATGCTTGCCTGAATATCATTTACACTTACAATTCAACTGAATTCATATGGTTCCTGTATGAACTTTCATTAAATGGCATGCTATTTGGTTTAGTATTTTCATTAATTCGCTCATTCAATTTATATGATAGGTACATCACCATGGCAATTCTGGATGGCTAACAAAACGTAAAATCAAAATGCAAATAACATAAAAATGCAGTGGCAATTTATATTCTATCTTTAGTAGAGATCCTGGTTTCTTTAGTGCCAGATCACCCAGTAAATTTTACAACAGAGCAATTATATAAACCAATTCAAAACCTATTACGTTAGACAGAATTTAGCCTATGATAAATCAGAGCACAATTTCCAGCATTTCATCTGGTAACTGCTAGCCATTAGGATTTTTCAGGGAATCTTGGATTAGGTGAACTTTAGCATGATAGGTTTTTTTGTTTTTGTTTTTACCTCTTCAGCAAAAATGTCCATTTAGGATTGTTAGCTTATCTGAAGGACCATAATAATCTTTAAAGGATCAGAGTATACCTTTAGCATGTATATTAGTCAATATAGAGAATTATATTTAAAAAGAAACAAAATAATATTGGCAATGAAACATTGAAATGAACAATGCTGCATTAACTCCTTTGTATCCTTTGTCAAATCCCAAATTTATCTTGAGAGCTGTTTAGTGAAATTTGTTTATCTATTTGTCTTACAACACATCAGGACAAGCTCTTCAAAGCTGAAATATTGCAGTTACAAGAAAATACACCATTAGCACCTTTACAGCTGATTGCAAGTCATTGAATTTACAGGCTGTTCTATTGACAAAGGAATATCAACCTGCCAGTTTGGGATTTCACTTGTGCCCCTTGGAGGTGACATATTTGGAAATGTAGGGAGGTTAGCACCAAATAATTTGATTCCATGAGGAGAAACATGAATATGAAAGTCCTGGTCTGAAGGGAGTAATGTTAATGGCACTTGCACTGTGAAAATATTCTCTTTTAACACATTTTAGCCACAGAAGATTTTATTTTTCCTTCCAAAACACCCTTTTCTTCTCTACTTTCCCTAGAATGCTGTCACAACTAGTATCACACTGATGGGACCCCCACCCCCGCCATGTCTTTGCACAGCTCACACCTTTGACATCCTTGCAGACATTGCAAAAGAAGAGATTGAATTTTTTATGATACAGTCTTCTTTCTCTCCAGACTTAGATTCTATCACATTTAAGTATTTATTGTTTGGAAATATATGTCAGTGGTGAAATCCAATTTTTTTTACTACTGATTCTGTAGCTAGGTGGGCATGGCAGGGGAAGGATACTGCAAAATCTCCATTCCCACCCTACGTATCTGGATCCATATCTGGATCCGTTCCAGTCAGGCTTCTGGCCTGGGTACAGCACGGAAACAGCATTGGTTGCATTGGTTGATGGTCTCTGGAGAGCTCGGGACAGAGGTTGCTCCTCTATCCTGGTCCTATTAGATCTCTCAGCAGCTTTTGATACCATCGACCATGGTATCATGCTGCACCGGTTGAAAGAGTTAGGGGTGGGGGCACTGTATTGCAGTGGTTCTCCTCCTTTCTCTCCGACCGGTTGCAGTCTGTGTTGGCAGGGAGGCAGAGGTCGACCCCGAGGTGCCTCATACGTGGGGTGCCACAAGGGTTGGTCCTCTCACCCCTTCTGTTCAACATTTATGTAAAGCCGCTGGGCGAGATCATCCGTGGTTTCGGGGTGAAGTACCATCAGTATGCTGACGATATTAAGCTGTACATCTCCACCCCGGACCACCCCAACGATGCCCTTGAAGTGATGTCCCGGTGCCTGGAGGCCGTGTGCATCTGGATGGGGAGAAACAGGCTCAGGCTCAACCCATCCAAGACCAAGTGGCTGTGGTTTTCGATGTCCCAATATAGTCAGATGGTGCCATCACTGACTATTGGGGGCGAATTGCTGGCCCCCAAGGAGAGGGCTCGTAACTTGGGCGTCCTCCTGGATTCACGGCTGTCTTTAGAAGAGCATCTGACAGCCGTGACCAGGAGGATTTTTCATCAGGTTCGCCTGATTTGCCAGTTGCGTCCCTTTCTGGATCAGGACTTGTTACGCACGGTCACTCATGCCCTCGTCATTTCCCACATGAACTACTGCAATGCTCTCTACATGGGGCTCCCCTTGAGGAGCACCGGAGGCTCCAACTGGCGCAGAGTGCAGCCGCACGGGTGGTTATGGGAACGACATGGCATTCCCATGTAACACCTCTCCTGCGCGAGCTGCACTGGCTCCCGGTGGTCTTCCGTGTGCACTTCAAGGTCTTGGTTACCACCTTTAGAGCGCTCCATGGCTTAGGACCTGGTTATCTACGAGACCGCGTGCTGCCACCAGTAGCCTCCCACCATCTGGTACGCTCTCATAGAGAGGGGCTCCTCCGGGTGCTGTCGGCCAAACAATGTAGACTGGCGGCCCCCAGGGGGAGAGCCTTCTCTGTGGGGGCACCTACTATCTGGAATGAGCTCCCTCCGGAAATACGGAGGATCCCGGATCTACGCACTTTCTGCCGTGCTCTTAAAACCTTTTTATTTTCTTACATTCTGCCCATGAGTTGGGGGGTGGGATTAAATTTAGAAAATCCTAATGCAGATTCTGAAAGATGACACATAGAAATCAATTTCCAAATTTACCCTAAATATTTTTTTATATTGATTTCACACGTTATCTTTAGAATTCATTCATAAATTAAATTGAAACTGGTAGAAATCTGTCATCGGCACCCATCCTTTGTAAGCACATTTATATTTCTTTGTAGCTTCCTCAACTTTTCTGGTTAAATGTAACAATGCACCTCTGTTCCTGGATAACATAGAAAATATAATAATGATCCTGAGTTTTGTTCCTACCATTGTCAAAGTCAGCCAGATCGTTGCTACAGAGCCAATAAGGCTTCTCAATTCTGGAGATCAGACTTCATTAAATTATGTTGACCATTGAACTGGTTTACTGTAAAATTAAATTGTACATAATTGTAGAAGACAATTGTACAATCTGGTATAGATGGAGATTCATGGGGGATGGGGGAGAGAATGAGCAGAACAATACTTAATTGCCAAACAAGAAATATTATATTTTTGAGGAATTTATTTCTGAAATTTGGACAGCTAATGGGTTTTCAGAGAATTTATGAGGTATGCAGCTACTGTATTTGTCACTAGAGCAGTATGGTTTTTAAATTAATTCTAGAAATAACCCAAAACTCTTTTGCACCTGAACATATATCAGGGGTGAAATCCAGCAGGTTCTGACAGGTTCTGGAGAACCGGTAGCAGAAATTTTGAGCAGTTCAGAGAACTGGTAGCAGAAATTTTGAGTAGTTCGGAGAACTGGAAGCGGAAATTTTGAGCAGTTCGAAGAACCAGCAAATACCACCTCTGGCTGGCCCCAGAATCAGGTAGAATGGAGATTTTGCAATATCCTTCCCCTGGAGTTTGTTTTATGTTTTTGTTTTATGTTTTATTTTGATTTGTATACCACCCTACTCCCGAAGGACTCAGGGCGGTGAACAGCCACAAGATAAAAACACATAAGTACAAAATTAAAAAACAGGATAAAACCGAATTAAATAATTTGGCTGAAGACAGATTTAAAACACCCCAATAAATTAAAACCAATTTAAAATTTGTATTTTAAAAGGGAAAAAAGGGAAAAATTAGGCCAGGCCAGCCAGATAGAATTACTATAACTACAACTACTATTTTGACTATTATTAATAATAATGAAAATATTATTAGTGACTCTTCTCACTGTCCAGAGTTTGATCCTGACCGGCTCAAGGTTGACTTAGCCTTCCCTCTTTCCATGGTCAGTAAAATGAGGACTTAGATTGTTGGGGGCAATGTGCTGACTCTGTAAACTGCTTAGAGTGCTTTAAAGCAGTACAAGTCTTAAGTGCTAGTGTATTACTACTTCTCCTTGATTTTCAAATATTGAATTTTCAATTAAGAATAACAAGATTACTTGTTTCCAAAAAAAATTAACAGTTTGATGGAAGCAAGTGAATAGTTTCATTGTAAAACTACTACTATTATTGGGAAGTTTTTTTCCTAACATCAATCACTTTTTTGTATAATGAATCCATAATTTTATGAATTTCAGTTCAGAATGTGAAAGAATAAGACTTGAACTACTTATATGTGACATTCTTTCCAGTTTAAAGAATGCTATCATGCCCTACCCTCAGTTGCCTTTTGTCAAAGCTAAATATACCTATCTCTTCTCATAGATCCTAGTTTCTATTCCCCTAATAATCTTTGTGGTTCTTCTTTGAAATTGTTTTAACAGTCATACCATCCATTTACATACAAATTAACAGAGTTGGAAGGGACCTTGTAGGTCATCTAGTCCAACCCCCCACCTAGCAGACTCTTCACCATTTTTGACAGATGGCAGTCCAGGTTACTCTGACTAAATTGGTTCTTGACAAATCCGTCTTGATTTCTAATACTCTGAGAGTGAGATGGGTGATACTTAGTCTGATAAACAAATGAAATAATTTTTGTATTGTTCTCCAAATTACAACATATCAGTCTCTTTAAAATCTGTTATATAATTGTCCCAAATATGATTGTTACCAGTCTGTAATTTGCTAGATTTTCCTCTTCCCCTTTTAAAGATACAGAAAATCATTTGCCATATTCTATTTAATTGGCACTAGTTAAATATTATATACGGATAGTTAGAACTGCAAAAACAAACAAACAAACAAACAAAAACCAATTGCAACCAGCCTCTTTCCAGGGAGGACCTGTATATACTGTATGAGTCAAAAAGAGGGCTGTGAGAATATCTATAGAGCCCTCACATAAACTGTTTCAACTTCTTCCCTCAATACAACACATTGCACATCAAGATATTTTCCCCACCCCTGTACCATCAGTCTGCTAAACTACTAATTCCCATAACACTGTCAACTGACTCTATTCTATTCTATTCTATTCTATTCTATTCTATTCTATTCTATTCTATTCTAGTCTAGTCTAGTCTAGTCTAGTCTAGTCTAGTCTAGTCTAGTCTAGTCTAGTCTAGTCTAGTCTAGTCTAGCCTAGCCTAGCCTAGCCTAGCCTAGCCTAGCCTAGCCTAGTCTATTGATTTCTTAAAGATAGTCTTTGGTCAGATCATCAGGTAGTTTCTTCAGTACCCCAGGATGTAATTTATCTATTTCTGGAGATTAAAACTCTTCATGTAAAGAAGTATTACCTGGTTGTACTTCTAGAATCTCAATCTTATACTTTCATTCAAGTCTTCACAATTTTCTAGTGGAATGCATACTGTTTTTTGTTGTTTTTTGTTGTTGTTGTTTTTTTGCTGGAGAAGATTAATTATGAAGTCATAAGAAAGCAGAAGCAGTTTTTTACTTCTTTTAAATGAAAACTTGACAAAGAATCATGAGCATTCCAAGAAATAAAAATAATGAAATGAAGGATAATATGACTAGCAGCAAGCATTCCCACCAAACGCCAGTTAATCAATGCTAAGCTTTAAATTCAAAGTTAATTTTACACCAATAAAAGAATAATGATCATGCTCACATTAGAGCACAGCTGGGAGACTGGCATCATAAATATTTTCTTTTTTAAAATCCCCTTGCTCTCTTTCTTATACTTATTTTAGAAGAAGTATTTTTTCCCTTTCTGAAAGATCTGCGAAGAGATATAACTAGTGGAGGCAACTTCAAAGTGTTTTCCTGAAGAAGCCTCTCGGGCTCATGATTACACTTTCCAAATTAATCTACACACCCTAGTGACTTCTGCCTGAATTGTTATCTAAGCATGATTGCTGCAAAATTTCATGACTAAGTCGGTGTACACAGTGTACTATGTTTTCATGCCTTTCTTTCCACAGAAACAATATAATAGTTTTCTATGAAAACTAGTCATTCAGTTTAGGTGGTACTAAATTAATCTATCTTTGGTTTAAAATATTCTGCGAAAGTACACAAAATATTTTGTGCAGGACCAAAAAGTATGAACCTGAAATTCTTCTACATAAAGAATGCAACCTTCTAAGAAATAAGAACTACCGGTATGCTGGATTAGATTAAAGGCCAAGTTGAATTTGCTGACTGTGATCTAGACATCATTCATCATTATATTGATTTGATATCCAATCCCCTTTTAAAGATGTAAAAATTGATAGCCATCACTGTACCATATACTAGCAAATTCTATGTGTATGTTATTTTTCTTTCTTTCTTTTTTCATTAACTAGTTATAATAAGACTTCATTATTCATCCTTGTTAATGACTCTTGGGTAAAAACCTTTTTTAAAAAATCATTAGAAACGTCAAGTTCTCATCAGATTTATGAATGGCCAGGTGTTATCTACTGGATCATAATATTCTCTCCAAGAACTCTAAGTAACTGAAACAAGATTTTCCTCTGCTTAAGCGATATTGATTCTTTTGCAGGAAAATCTGATCCTTTAATGTAATCAATATTTTTATCTTGTTAATACATTCTACCAGTTCTATCAGTGCAATTTGGGTTTGCCGCATATTGCTAGGAGGCAAGCTAAAATAACCATGTGACAAGATTTCTATTCAAGCCTATTGTTTTTTGTTTGATTATTTGTTGGTTATATTTTTTTATAAAGCACCATGGCTTATATGCGAGTGTGTCGTTCTTTCAAGTCAGCCTTGAGTCCTGACAGCTGCTTAGACAAGTTCATGAAATTTTTGGGAAATGTTTTTGAAGTGGTTTACCATTGTCCTCTTCCATAACTAAGATAAAATGGATGGCCCAAGCTTTGTGCCTAAGGCAGGACTAGAACACACCATTTCATGATTTCTCGTCTGATACCTTTAACCATCATATCAAACTCACTTTCATGTTTTCATATTAGTCTGAGTTTACACTATAATAAAAATGAGGATCCGTACAAAATTAATTATACTAAGAATACAATGGGAACAAATAATAGAATTACTCTTGATTTCTAAGATTATCAATAAATAAAGACATAAACATATACTTAAAGTCTGATGTGTTCCCATTCCTGTAAAAATAAAACTGTCACCTTCACAACACATATTGATATAGAGTGATAAATTGCCTGTCATTTATATTGTTTCATTTCTGCACTGTGTGCATAAAACTAAATTGCATAGAAACCTGCATTTGATTTCTTTCTTCTTTTAAGTGATGCCAGTTATTTATAGTGCAGTTGTTTTAAGATTACTAATATTACTCAGTCATTCAGATCTCTTTGAGTGAAGATGTAAATAGAAATCAGGAACACACAAGTATGTTTGTATGGCTTTTAACAAAACAAAACTTGAGGTATATGCTACAAGTTCATCAGAGCAGATAGGGAGTAGGGATGAGGACCTTTGAATTTAGATGCCCTGAAGTTCCTTTTGCTCCCTTGCAGAAAAATATATTAGTCCTGGGATTTGGATACTTGTTTTACCTCCTATTAAATTAATAAGAGGCAGTTATTTTAACAAGAACAATTTATATGTAACAGGCAGGGAGAAAAGAGAAAGAAGAAACAAACAAGCTTCTTGTTCTGTCTAGTAAGGATCATTTAGGATTGCTTTACTAAAATAAATCATGATGTAGCTATTTATTTTAATCTAGTTGTAATTAAAGATATTCTATTCCCAATGTGACCAAAGTAGTGCTGATTCCTTTTTTCTCTTTTTTTGGGAGGAGGGGTTGTCATTTGACTCACAATAATTTGATAAGCAAGAAGCAAATGACATATAAATGCTTATGCTTCCTTGTTTTGTTTTGTTTTTCTTTTTCTGTGAGTGAATAAGAACTACATGCAGCTTTCTCTCTTGAAGGGAAAAAAGAAAGAGTAACTTCTATCCCCTTATGCAGTGTGATGAATATATTTGACTAAGTACCATGCATTTTCATGCAAATAATTCTCAGAACTGTGTTAAGAATAATTTTAAACAATTTGCTACATGGATTTGTGATGCTGTGGAAATTTGGAATGTTGAAAATACATTATAAACTTGCAGTGTACACACACTCCTAAGTCATTTGTAAAATAGGAAGGGCAAAGTCTTCCTTGAGCAAGTTTGACTCTTTATAACTGCATAGACATATCTTTGCCTTGTTCTTGCCAAGTTGGAAATTCTTTGCAATTGCCTTCTAGGGTATTTGTCAGCTTTGCAGTCTAGTCTCTCACCTTGATATTTATAAAATAACATCCCAAAATATTTCTGAGGTGAATGAATGCAATAAACAAAACAGCTTTTATCTCCTGTTGCAAACAAGAATAGGGGATAATTTGAAACTCATTGACAGGAAAATCAGTTATGATAGGCTGACACCAATCAGGCTGTATCTTCTGACACCCCCTAGTATGTTCAGGCAGGACATTCTTAGCTGCCCTACCAGGACATGTTTCTTCAATCCAGCTTTAGGACAAGAAAAATGAAAATGTGTTTGTACTTCCTGCCAGCCTTCAGAAATATAGACTCAACAAATCTCATTCAGACAGAAAAGATAGCTATGCAATCATGCAGTCTTGCCTGTGGGAAAGATTTTAATGAGAAACTTTCTTATAAAACCAATGATGACAGATCTTCCCCTATAAAAAGTTTATTGGGAGAGAGGATCTATAGGGAAAACAAGGGAAAACAGTAATCATAGATAGAGAATTCCAAATAAAGTCAGCACAGTAAGCCTACCTAATCAAATTATAACTTTGTTATATAAAGTGTTGGGTTTTATCACATGTTCTTTGTAGAGAAGATGGTTAGAAAGCGATCCTTTGTGCATTGTGCTTTCATGTTCATAGCCCCTTTTTTTTTTCTTGAGCAATGACGCTCAATATTATAGAGCAGTGATGGCTAACCTTTTCCAGACCGAGTGCCCAAAGAGCACGAGTGCACATGAATCCACAAAATGTAATGTGTGTGTGCCCCCCTCGCATGTACCCCACCCCTGTGCATGCATGTGTGACCCCCCCACATGCACCCCACCCCCATGCATGCACACATGGCCCCCACACATGTGCCCCACACCCGCATGTGCCCTGCCTTCCGGCACATGTGCACGCCCCCTACATGCACCCAGGCCCCGTGCATGCACAGCAAAGACCCGAAGACCAGCTGCCAGGTGGCACGCATGCCATAGGTTCGCCATCCCTGTTATAGAATACTGTATGAGGAATACATGAAAGTGGGCCCTTTTTTGGAGGGGAACTGATAGTTATTCTATTCAATAAAGGACAGGGTTTTATCTCTGATGTCCTGCATCTAGTCAGCAAATCACAAATTATCTAGGCGCCAAAACCATCTTCCTAACAATCTTTGTTAGAATTATAAAAGTACAGTGGTTTTTGGAAAACTTCCCCTTTGTATCACATTGGAGAACTTCTTCTGAGAAATTCCACCTCTTCAGGATCAATTTATCAGATGCTTTAGGGGGCACTGTTATGCCATCCCTTAGGAGGCTTTTACAATTCCCTGATGATACGGTTCTCAGTATTGAACACGTCTCTCATAATAAATCAAACCGGAAGTGCAAATGTTCCTGCTTACATATCCCTGCAGGTTCTGTAATAATAATATTCCATGTAGTGAACATTTCAGCAGCTTCACACAAAGCCCAAATCTCCTCTCTGCCCCCACTTTTGTAGAGAGTAATTCCTACCCAGCCAGCATAAAGTTACAAATATCTTGCCAGTATGAATTGCAGATTGTGTTCATATTTCCAATTTTGATTGTATAATTATATACAAAATGAGAGTAGAATTGGCTCTAAAAGATGTTAATTCAATTGGTCCCTTTTAGCCAATTCTCTTCTTAGCTTTCCTGTCTGAACTAATGGAAAGTAAGTAATGGTAAAATAATGTAATGAGAAGTAATGGACCTTATGTTGATTGACTGTTGATTGGATGCCACTAATTTACAGAGCTTGTCTTTCCTTCAGGGTCCTTTAGCTGTACAGCTAGCTACCTAGCAACCATCAAGCCAGCACTCTAATATTGCTATGTAAAATATGACTAGCTTGCTAGCACAATCATAGGAATACTGGAGTACTAAAATTACACAAACTGACATGATGCTAATATTTTACATATTTTGATATTTTTGACAAATGATTCAGGATTAAAGAAATAATTACATTGTTTATACTAAAGGGAGTCAGAGTTGGAAGTTTTTTTTCCCCCTAGGTAAAAACTCCTAAACTAGAATGAATGGAAGATTATTTACTCTAATGTTACTTTTGTTTTTTTTTTATAATAGATTTTTTTAAAAAACCTTAAAGGTAGATTACTTATTGAGCTTGCAGATTCCAGATTTATTCCTAGGAAATGGAAGGAGACTGTTCAAATCACTTGTTCAGTAACCATTCAAAATTATGATGGCACTGAACAAGAAATGTTTAGAACTGCTGCTCGGAGTTTTGGCCATTGCAGTGCTCCTATAGTCACATGATTGTGATCTGGATGCTTGAGTGCCCTGCTTGTGATTATGTTGTCATGGAGAGCTAAGGTCATGTATTTGCATTTTCAGTTTTCCCTGCCAGCTTTCCAAAAAGAAAAGCAATGGGGATGCCAGCAGGAAATCACAAGTCACTTCTGCTCCTACCACATTTTTGCCTGCTTGAATTCCATAGTTCCTTCCTACAGCATCCTCTGCCCAATGTGGCACCCACATACTTACCCACTGGCCTGCTTGCCTGGAAATCTGACCTCTTCCCCCTTAATAACATGCACAGTCCTGCAGTTATAATAGTGAATGGGACTAATGGGATTGTTGTTACTAAGCAATTTGATCATGTGACATTACAACTGCATCCCATAGCGATGGAAATTGCTTGGCACCCAGCAATGTTCCTGTTCCACCTGTCTTTATTCCATTACTTTCTTTTGATTTTTAAATAATAGTAAGGCAAGGCAAAGATCCAGAAATTTTGGAAAGTGAAAATGCTGAAAGGCTGTAGCCTAGTGCTTTATTTTGGCATAATTATATTCTTTTATTTATGAAGATCCTAAAATATTCAGGCTGGTGAAACCCAAAAATGATTCTGAATAGATCTGTAAGCAGCAGTTCTTTATTAGGGTCACTGATCAGAATTCTGCCAGTTTACAAAATAATTAAACAGTTTCTGTTCAGGGTAAAATAAGCGCTAGAAGGGTCTCTTTAAATTAGCTGAATGGTCAATCACATGAAAATGAAATTCAGTTTAGTAAGCGTAAGGTAATGCACACTGGGGCAAAAAGCCATTACTTAATGTGTATACTAATAGGATCTCAGCTGTCTGCAATAAACCAGGAAGAAATAATTTGGGGGGTCCTAATGGTTAGCTTGGTGAAAATGTCATAAGTGTGCATCAGCTATGAACAAAGTAAATTATATGCTACAAATAATTAGAATAAGGATCAAAAATAAAAGTGATGACACTGTACTGCGTTTATACAAATCTATACTATGTTCATAACTGGCATACTGTGTATACTTCTAGTTGTGATATTTGGAAAAAAATGCATAATAGAGCTAGAAAGGGGGCAGAAGAAGGCAACCAAAATGATTAAATGGCTGAAATTCTCCCCTTTGAATAAAGGCTATAATATTTGGGACTGTTTACCTTGGAAGAAAGCGACAGAGGGATCACTTCAACATGGTGTATAAACCTTTGCATGGCATTGAGAAAGTGCACAGTAAACAGGTTTTCTTCCTCTGTCCAAACAGTAAGACCCTGGATCATTTAGTGAAGCTGCCTGGAAGGAAATGTACAACAAATTAAAAAATACTTCTTTACACAGCAGTTAATATATGTTTTTGGAAGCCATAACTGCAAGACATGATACAAAACTTTGATAGCCCTAAAATGAGATTGGGTGAATTCATGGAAGATAGGTCCCTCACTACTATTGGTCTTGAAAACTACCTCTGGTTGGGAGTACCATGCCTCCAAGTACAGCTGGCAGGGCTGGAGAGGGTAAGTTTATGTCTCCGGCTTGTAAGCATTCCAGAGGCATCTGCTTCTGTGAAATAAAATGTTTTATTATGTGAAATAAAATGCTAAAATGAGGCTTGAATCAGTAGGATTGTTTTAGGTCCTTATTCCTAACTTGCCCAAGTGGTGATGAAGGATAACTGGGGTAAGGAAGAATGTGCTGTACCACAAGAGGCTTGAAGACCACTTGAAAGCTTCAGACAGTCCAAAATACAGTGGCTTGGGCAGTTATTGGTTTATTTATGTAACACCACAGCTTCAAGAAATGTACTAGTTACCAGCTTGCTTCTGCATGCAATTAAGGGTGCTGATTGTCATTTTTAAAGTATTTTGTAACTCAGGACCCCGGTGGTTTCTGTCCATCCCTTAAAATCAGGAATAATGATTTTGCTGCATGTCTTACCATTAATAAAGTATTATCTTCAGAAATCATAGAGCAGGATCTTCACTTTTGCCACTTCTTCCCTGAAACAGCATTTGCCTGAGAAATTACATCCATACTGTTGAGTTTTCAGATATCTGAAATATTCAGAAACCAGCCTTCAGGACTTCAAGTACTGTTGATCCTTCCTGCAGGTGAATGTCTGTATGTGATTTGATATCAGTCATGACTGAAGATTTGGGATTTATATTTTTATGTATCTGTTTTAGACCAATTACAGTATTATGTAAAAGTCTCCAATAAAGGAGAATATTTGTAGGTCAGGGTTGAAATGCAAATCTCTGCATAGTCTATAGATGTCTATGTTTCTATTGATGGCTGATTTGTCAGCGTGCCAGACTTCTAGAAATTCCCTGACATTTTTGGACTTTGCCTGGTCTAGGATTGTCACATTTTCCCAATTGAAACTATGATTAAATCTACCTATATGTTGTGAAATTAAATAATTTTTGTGATGTCTTCTGACTGCCAGTTGGTGTTCATGGATGTGTTCTGCCAGTCTTCTGCCTGTTTGTCCTACATATGTGACAATTCTGCAAAAGAGATAATCAACCAGCTCAAAGGAGAAAAAGACTCCAGCACCTCCCCACCACTAATAAGCACTCAGATCAGCATAGATTAACTCCAAGGTTAACTTCAGACCAACAGTCAAATAAACAATATCCCAATCAAGAAACCACCAAAGAGCCATCAATAAACAGCCTAACCAAAGAATCTCTAAGGCTGCTCCCACCCACACAGACAGGCAAGACACCAGAATATTAATTGACAGCAAGCAGTACTCCTTACTAGCACTGATAATGTTACCTAGTTAGGTTAATGAAACCTCTGCAAGAAAATAAGCAAGCTCAGAGAGCGCCAAGGGCCCCTCATGTAAGAGTCTTTTATGATTTGAATGAGTCCAGTTAATTAACATAAAGTGGGGATAAAAAGGCAGTGAAGACATCACCAGATTGTCTTCCAGTAATTTCCTCATTGTGCCTAGATCAGTGATCCTGATCTTCGGGAACTGGGCAGAAAATAAATTCCAAACACAACAACTGATCCAAAATAGTTTAACTGATTTATGATTCAGTAGATACTAAACATATAAAATGGTATACAATATATATTAAATAATAATAATAGAATGTTTCCCTTACCTGATTCTGTGACCGGTATCTTAATATCTGAAATATGGTTGATTGTATATCATAATTTCTTGAAAATTCATCATGTGACCTTAATTTAGCAGGTTGATCTTTCTACTGTTAGTTCTTCAGCTGAATTTAAAAGATGTGAATTTGCATCATTCCAAAGCAGCCATAAAGATTTATTATGTTTTAATGGCTGTACTCTAGATATTTCAGGTTGATTGCTGTGTCTGCTATTTAGTTTTATAGCAGAGAAAGAGAAAGAATACTACATTAGCTTCAATTTGGTGCCAAATACACAAAGGATCTCTCATGACAGAATCTCTTAAAATAAATAAAATAAAAGCATTTAGATTAAATCTGTATTTTATAGATTAGCATATTTATGTTTATACCAGTTGTGTTAAAGATGTAAGATAAGGATTTGATATCATGCAATAATGATAAAACATTCAAGTAAAGACCAGCACAACTGGTTTATCGATGATGAGATGTATTTAGGGGTTTCTTTTGATAACTTTATTAAAAGTTACAATTAAAAGAGATAAAACACTAATACAAACTAAAGAAAGAAAGAAAAATAGAAAGTGCAGAAAAGATAAAGAGAAAAAAAAGAATACAGTAAAGAAAAAGAAAAAAGATATAAAAGATATAAAAAATCTCAACAAGTATAAACAATTTTAGTAACATCACCTTCTGTTAAATACAACATATCTCTTCTTCCCAAAACTCATCTTATAAATAAATCCTTACAACTTTATTGTTTGGTCCTGATCAGCAAGAGTCTATTTATGGTCATCAGAGGTAAAATGTATCTATTTTAACCTTGATCAAATAAACCAGTTTTAAATTCCTCCCTTTTAATTATTTTTATTTTTAATCTCTTCAAATAATGTTCTACAACTTAATTTCTTATAATTTTTTCTTTATCCCTCCTCAAAAATTATTCAAAGCTTTAAAAAGACTCTTTTGTAAATCCAATATAGGAAAATTATCCAGGTCATTTTCTTGGTTTATTTTAATGTTGTTGTTTTTTTCAATTATGAAGACATCAGGCAGCATCCAGTGTATCATTTCCATATCAACCCATATCATTCTTGTAACTTCTCCTTTTTAAGTCTACTTTCAAATAAGTCTCAGTATTTTCAGGTAAAACATTTTTCTTTTATAATATCCTTCAATGTGTCCAATATTAAAATATTTTGCTTCATTCTGTATTATTAAGTGAAATTTAAGCATTCTTCTCCTTTAGGTGCAGTCTTTGTTTTCTTTTGGTTCCCTCTAGTGTCCAACCTTCAAAGTCTCATCCTATCGTATTCTTTTCGAGAATCACAGGAAGTTTATAATCAATTTCAAAATATTATTTCAAATTCATCTAGACCCTTAGTCCATTTGTATAATCAAAGTTCTAATTGCCCCTTTTCTCTTAATCTCCCCCATGCCCTTAAATTTGTATTTAAAACTTGTTTTGCCAAGGACTGAAGCAAATCATCTGGTGCTGTAATATATGTTGATCCAAAGAAGTATCCATACCTTGTGTCCTTAAAGATGCCAACCATGGGTTCATGGTTCTCTCATCTCTCAGATTTCTAAACCTGCCAGAGATTGCTGTCACTTCGCAAGGAGTAATTCAGATCCTCTTTTTGTCTGAAGAGGAATTACAAAGAGCTGCAATCCTTAGCTTTTCTTCTAGTGAACCTCTTCAGTTCACCATTTGCTTTCCAGAAGTTTCTGTGATGACCCCTATTTAGGAATAAGTGTTCATTGTTTATGCAGCTCTTTCCTCCTAAGCTCCCAGAATAAATCATAACAGAAATAAAATCAGGTGATTTTCTTCTACTGTGCTGTGACTGGCACTTTATGCAACATGCTACCACATTACTGTACTTTGCCTCCAGGCATCAGTTCTGATTTACCAACCTTATAATAATATATAATGTTTCAGTCGCTTGGGAAAAATGGCTACTAATCACCTGGGGCTACAGGAAAGTATGAACTTCTTTCTTAAAATTCAAATGTCAAAACAATTCTAATATGAACTTTTAATGTGTCCCATACCAAACAGAAACAGCACTTTGTTATTAATTTACACATAACTTTACTTCTTTACATCAGTTATGCATCACTTCTGTGTGAATATTCTATTTGCATTTTTTAAAATAAAAACATAATGTAAATATGGCATGGTAAAAACCCATCTGCAATTGCCTGAGTTCTTTTTATTATATGAAATTACATGGAACTTTAAGATTACTTTTCTTCATAAAATGCAAAATATAGCAGCTGTCAATGTCAAAGCAAATGTACTGAATATTTCTTTTATAAAATACTGCTGTACATTGAATTGACTTTACTCCTGGGAGAAAAACCCTTGCTTATTATCTGTCAGGATTTTGTGAAGGTTTTCCAAATACTGTTTATGTCTTTCTCATTGCATTGTTAAACTAGTGGCCTGAATTCTCTACTATCTTGAATAGAGAAATATTTTCAGGCAGTTTTATAGCATCAGCTTTTTTGGGTAGGAAATGTTAACAGCTTTTCTACTGACAAACACAGAAGATAAATAGGAATAATTTTGTGAAAGAATAATAACTATACAGAATCCCATAGCATTATTTATTTATTAAATGTATATGCTGCCCATCTCACTGATAAGGCAACCTTGGGCAGCTTACAACTGATAAAAAGATAAATATAAAACCAATTCAAAAAAGTTATATGCTGATGATATCTAGTAGCAATTGCCTTTTTCTTAGTTGAGCATGAGGGAGAAGTATGATAAATTACTTATTTCTTTGTTTTAATGATATACTGCTTAAACCAATATGGTACCACAGTGGTTAATAGTGACAACTTGATATCATGATTGCCAAGAAGCTCTGCTAAATTGGGCTGCCAAATTAAAAATGACTTATAAATGATTATTAGTAGCATTTAAAATGAGGACCCAGATTGTTGGGGCAATATGCTGACTGTAAACCGCTTAGAGAGGGCTGTAAAGCACTATAAAGTGGAATATAAGTCTAAGTGCTATTGCTATGTACAATATTTTGAGATAACAATATAGAAAAAAGTCAACAACTTGAAAGCAGTTGATACTCTAGAATCAAAGTGCTGAAAAATGAAAGGTTTTTTTTTAATTAATGGATTCCTTTCCTTTCATATTGTTTGATAATAATTTACCAACATTTGTAAATCTCTTAACAGAATGAGAAAAGAAAAAATGAAATTGAGACTGGGCTGAGAAAAGCAAAATCTTTCTAGGCAAAAGGGTCTGTTTTTCCTGAAAAATATATTTATTACACAGATAAAATGTATTTATTAAAACAAAAAAGTTGCCTAATACTGACAGTGAATCTTTGCCATGCTTGGATTATGTCCAACATGGATGGGTGACAATTTTGTTTTATAATAATTTACCAAATGTTCAACTTCCTCCATATATGAGTTAAAAAGAATTTGAGGTAAAAGTCATTTGAATATAAGAAAAAGTAACAGCACAGTTGGATAATCTGTAGCATGAGGGTCACCTGTACATATACAAAAATGATCAAAACATCAAAACAATTCTCTGTTTCTGCTGTCTCTTTCTTTACTTCTTGAGTTGGTTTCTTTTAGCCACTTGATGTTAGTGAGTAGATGTAAAGGGTTCTAATGAAAGAAGCAGTAGATGGTACATGCCTGAAGCTTGACTGCATTTGTACTACAGCAGTAGTCCCCAACCTTTGTGGCTTGGTGGCCTAGCAGGAGGGGGGGAGGAGAACTGGGTCACATGAGTAGTGAGCTGGCATGCATGTGCATGTGCACAGCTCAATTTGTATAACTGGTGGGCTGGCATGCATGCACATGTGCACCTAGCTTGACTTGTACAAGTTGAGCTGCACACACATGTGCATGTGTGTTGGCTTGATGCTTATGCAAGTCGAGCTGCGCATATGTGCATGCCAACCCACCACTTGTGCACCCCAATTGCGAATAAGCCACAGCCCAGTAGTGGGGAACCCTGTACTATAGCATGAAAAGAAACAGAAGAAACTATAGCTTAGAAAAACCCTGGAAAAATAAACTTGTTAGATATGCCCAGACAACAAATCTAATTAAATTCTCAAGAAGTATTCGAAAATATTGTTGTGGTAAAAATAAAACCGGCACTTTAAAAAAAAATTAAATTAAAATTAAAATTAACTTGAAACAAGCTCAGACTCAACCCCTCCAAGACCAAGTGGCTGTGGCTTCCGGCGTCCCGGTATAGTCAGCTGGTACCATAACTGACAACTGGGGATGAGATCTTGCTCCCCACAGAGAGGGCCCACAACTTGGGTGTCCTCCTGGATTCACGGCTATCTTTAGAAGACCATTTGACGGCCGTGGCCAGGGGTGCCTTTTATCAGGTTCGCCTGATCCACCAGTTGTGTCCCTTTCTGGATCAGGACACCTTGCGCACGGTCACTCATGCCCTAGTCACCTCCCGTATGGACTACTGTAATGCTCTCTACATGGGGCTCCCCTTGAAAAGCACCCGGAGGCTCCAACTGGTCCAGAATGTAGCCGCGCGGGTGATTATGAGCGCAGCTCGTTGCGCCCATGTAACACCTCTCCTACCCGAGCTGCACTGGCTCCCGGTGGTCTTAGTTTAAAGGTGTTAGTTATCACCTTTAAAGCGCTCCATGGCTTAGGACCTGGGTACCTACGAAACCGTCTTTTGCCACCAATAGCCTCCTACTGACCAGTTTGTTCTCACAGGGAGGGACTACTCAGGGTACCGTCAGTCAAATTATGCCGACTGGTGACTCCCAGGGGGAGGGCCTTCTCTGTGAGGGCTCCAACCCTTTGGAATGAACTGCCCCCTGAGATACGAAATATCCCTGATCTCTGTGCTTTCCGCCGTGCCCTCAAAACACTGATGTTCCAACAGGCAGGGCTAAACATATGAACATGTGAATGTTTTTAAAATGTTATCTAATTTTAGGTTCTATTTAATTGGGCCAAACTATGTTATAATAATAATTTTAATTAGCAATTTTATGATGTTTGTGTATCTATATTTTTCTTGACTGTACACCGCCTTGAGTCCTACAGGAGAAAGGTGGTATATATATATACATACATACATACATACATACATACATACATACATACATATATATATATATATATATATATATAAACAAACAAACAAACAAACAAACTTTAATTCCCGTATGGTCTCTTTCTTTGCAGAGTCGAGGGCCAACACCACACAATAGTTCTGCATTTGCATTTTAATGTACAATTATCTTTGAAGATTCTATATATTTTAGGTCAAAATAGCATCTATCTGATGTTCATAAATATGCTCATTACATGGCCCTGAGTTTGTAGTTATTTTCCTGGCTTGTTTGGTGTTTATGTAGATAAGTAATAATGAATGAAGAAATATACATTAGTTTATTTTAATAACAAAATGTAATGTTTATATTTAACCTATATAGAGAAGCTGGTAGATAATCAAAGACAAATTATGCAGCAGAATAAGGATTTCCAAACTTATTGAACTCTAAAGATTTTTTGTTATTTTTATCAACATTCCCATAGCTTCTTGGAAATTCCTGTGACATTCCATATAAAGAAGATCTCCTTCTCATTCATTTCCATTTTGTATTTTCCATACTTTTAATGAAAAATAAAGCTGCTATATTTGATGGAAAAATGAAAGCATACTGACTTGCTGTCCTAGCTAATACTGCATTTCTGTTTAAAAGAAAATTATTTATTTCTTTGTTTGTTAAAGGTCTTTGAATAATTTCTGCAATGACGCTGCTAACCTATAAGATACATCTTGTACATATTATGTGAATATGATTTGACTTCCTTTAAGGGGAAAAAAAGGAAATAGCTTAGGTGCATTTTCAGGGGACATATATACAATAAAAAGTAAAGTTATGGCAAGCTCTATCCAAAGCTAGTTGTGGATTTGCTGTATAATTTCTAAAATTTAAAATTCAGTTTTACTCTGGTTCAATCCCTTGTGGGTTTATTAATTGGTTTCTCAGGAACAGAAAGCAATTAAGGTTTCTGCAGCTGAGATATTTTTATGTTTATTTCAATAAGCAATGCAAACTTCTGCTGCAGGCACTATTTTGCCTTTTTTATTTTTAGGTAATCTTTCAGCACCTTCATTATAACAAAGAATTAATTTTGATCTTTATCTCTGTGTATGTGTTCATGTATGTGTGTCCATGTATATCAATGAATTTGACTGTAACATTGGATTATATCCAGAGAGAAGGACTAGGGGTGACATGATAGCAATCTTCCAGTATTTGAGAGACTATTACAAGGAAGACGGGATCAACCTGAAGGCAGGACAGGAAGTAACAAATAGAAACTTATCAATGAGAAATCCAAAATAGAACTAAGGAGAAAATTCCTGACAGTGATACAAATTAACTAGTGGAATGACTTGCCTCCAGTAGTTGTGGGTGCTCCATCCCTGGAGGGTTTTAAGAAGAGATTGGATAGCCATTTGCCCAGAATAACTCCCACAACTTTGGCTATGCTAATTGAAATTGAAGACTGGACTATTAAGAGATAAGGTATGTTCATTTGCTGGTGAACACATTTAGAATTATGTTACTTGGTAAATTAATGTATCATGAGGGTTTTCCAAATGAACTGGCAGTTCTCTGATTTAGGCTACAATTTAAATCTACAGAAGAAATAATAGCAATAGCAATAGCACTTAGACTTATGTTCTGCTTCATAGTGCTTTACAGCCCTCTCTAAGTGGTTTACAGAGTCAGCATATTGCTTCCAACAATCTGGGTCCTTATTTTACTGCCCTCAGAATGATGGAAGACTGAGTCAATCTTTAGCCAATGGGAATCGAACTGCTGGTGGTCAGCAGAATTAGCTTGCAATACTGCATTCTAACCACTGCCACCAAGGCTCTAATCAAATTCTTTCCTGTGGATTTGCCTCCAGAAGTTTTGGGTGCTCCAACACTGGAAGTTTTTAAGAAGAGATTTGTCTGAAATGGTATAGGGTCAACTGCTTGAGCAGGTGGTTGGACTAGAAGACCTCCAAGTTCCCTTCCAACTCTGCTCTTCTGTATTCTGTATCCTTCTGCCAGGAGATTGAACAATACTGTTGAAGTAGATTCCTTGCTTTGTAGTTCCCTATGTGTAGAAATGAAGGGGAACAGGAAGATTTATACAATGATTAACAAGATGGGTTATGTTTTCATAACCTTTTAGATGGGAATGCACTTTGTTATTCCATTCCTCCATAAAAGACACGAAAAGCCTAATTTTGCAGGAGTTAATGTGAAAACTGTCTCTTTTGTCTGAAAAATGCTAGGGATTTATAATTTTGTTTGTGAATTTTGGAGCTTCATCTAATTGAAAGTTATGGTTACATATATAAAGATATGATAGTTTCTTGTTCTGAATACATGTTTGTCCATTCTTATGTAAGCACAGCAAATTAATTCGTATAATTTCTAAAACACTAATTGAAGTGATTATTTACTATGGAATGTTGAGTGAGTTTTGAAATATACAGAGGTAATGAGAGGCTTTGAATAAGTGTTGGCCTATTTTTGGTAGCATCAAAAGTATTTGTGGAAGGATACATATGGAAGAAAAGATAAAAAGTAAAAGAAACTAAAGTAAAAGTAGAATGACACAAGATAAATTAAAATTAAGGTTAAAATTAAGGTTAAAAAACAAAACAAGCCTATTACATGACAGATTAAGCCCTCAACAAAATGAATTCAAATTGGACATAAGGAAAAGTAGAAGAATGTGAAAGCTATTTGGAAGAAAGTGAAAAGGATAGTAATGTACTATTAATGAGAAGTTTAAAAAAAGAAATATGCTCTTCCTCAGGTCTTCAAATGGAATATGATCAGGCAAAGTAAACTTTGAAACAGAGGATAAATGACACAGCATCAGGCAGATCTAGGGAAAACTCCATCCTGTTTGTTATTAACAAATAAAAATAGGCCATCAACAGCACAGCATCAGCACAGCATAAACAGCACAACATAAACAACATCTACATACCATTCAAAAGGGACAATCAGAAGGCCAAAACACTTCCTCATCAGTAATGATCATCTGGATGAGCAGAGTTAATACCAAGATTAACATTAGACCAACAATCAAGAAGCAAACAGCTCAATCAAGGAACCACCAAGACCACTCCCATCACAAGTATATAAAATAAGAGCAATCGCCACCCCCTTGTAGCACTGATGGTGTTACCTAGTTTGGGAATGAAATGTCTGCAAGAAAACAATGATGTTCAGAGAACACCAAGGACCCTGCACAAATACCTAAAGACATCATTACTCTGGCTCACTTACACATGCAGTTAGAACAACTAGCCATAGGAAAACTTTTTTCTTTGTCCACTCTCATGCTTGAAACTTCCCCCTGAAGTTTTAGATGATAAATGTAAAAAGTAGAATTGGCTCTGCCCGATTGACTCTTGAAAGTGGGAAATCTTGGAACATGTACTATACTTCATTGTTGCTGACCTTATGGTCAGCAGATATCCTAGATAGATTTGGCTTATGCCCAGATGCTACTGACAGATACAGTGCCATTTATTAAAGCTAGGTTTTGCACTGCAAGATTCACTGGATTTTGACAGCTCAAGTTCCTGTTATTTAGGTATATTCTCTATAATTTTAAATATTCTCATGTTTTATGTAATCTTAGATATTATTATAGATACAGCCTAAACATAGTTTACCTTTGTTTGGCTTTACTTATGAGTCATATAATACACTTTATTTATGCATTTCAGCTTAGATAATGAATTTATATTCACTAGTTTTTTGTTTTTTTGTTTTTTGTTTTAAAGTGGACTATAGTGCTTATAGATTCCTTATGGAACTACAGTATTTCTTACTCAGAGAGCAATAAAGACTGACTGGAATGATTAAGTTTTTTAAAAAAGCTATGACTGGAGGTGGGGGGAGAGAATGATTTTAGAAGAAACAAAAATGCAAAAAAAAATGTTATATAATGGGTATACCTAGAAAGAAATAGTTGAAAGCATTCAAAGACAGCAAGGAAGCAGGTATTATTAAAAGAGGCAGAGAAACTGCAGAATGATTTGGATGGACAAAATAAGGAGCTTCCAGCACAGGGAACAGGATTTAATAATAAAAATGATGACATGAACTTCGATAAAACACAAATGAGAGAATGCTGGAATCAGTATTTTAGAAATAGGTATGGAAATTTCTGTTATATGCTGAAGAATGGAATTGAAATGAGTGGCAGAAATTGTAGTGTTTAAGAAAAAAATGAAACAAAGGCAATAGACACGACAGTGTTGAAAAATGGTAATAGTAATTGTTATAGTAATGGTAATAGCAAGTATGATGGTGTGAATTTGGATACATTGAACTATGCATGTAGTTTCTTTATGGAGAAGCTGCACAACTTGTTTTAATACGTGAGTGAAGATTGCCTCTGCCTGACAACTGGAATAATTTCTTTATCATTCTCCTGTAAAGGGGAAAAGGACTAGGAGCAAGAGTGAATGGCTGAACTAGAGGGAGATAGTGTTTTTTTAACATTTGTTGGGGAGGTATAGAGAAGTCTATGCAGTTTTCTTGCCAACATTTTCAAAAGTGGTTTTCCATAGCCTTTTTTTTTTTTTTTTTTTTTTAGGGCTGAGCGGGAATGACTCACCCAAAATCACCAAGTTGGCTTCCATGTCTATGCTGGGCTTGGAATTCATGATCTTTCGGTTTTTAGATTGGTGTCGTATCCACTGCGCCAAATAGTTATTCCATAATTATGGTGTTGAGAGTTTGTTGTTTAATAGAGGATGAATAATATATACTGGGGGGAAATATGTGAAAATAACACACATGCTTAGTTATTGATTCAACGTTGAAAAGTAAGACAAAGCCTTCTCTTACTTTTTAGATACATGTAGGAGAAATGTTTATGGTGAAGTAACAGGTGGGATGGTAGGGATGTGAAAATAAATATATATATACTCTGGCTGGGAATTCAAATGCTTTCCCATGTATGTTAGTAAATTGTATGATGTAATGATTACTATGGATCTGAAAAGTAATGCATCAAAAATAAAAAATAAATAATAGATTGTGTATGTGTAGAATGTTTATTAAAATAGGATGAAAAGTTTTTTTAGATGTACAAATGATGATAGAAGGATGATTGGCAAAATAAACAGCTTAAATGGCTGTGCATAAGAGCCAGTTTTGTCCTGTTATATGACAATGACAGCTTAAGTGACTAAAATTGTGGGGATCTGTGGTATGTAGATGATGTATGGGTATAGGTGAAGGAGTGTGTATATGAGTGCCTTGACCTGGGCAGAGGAACTATTTTTGGTTATAGCATGGGAGAAAGGGCAAGCAGAAAGATTGAGACTGATGGGTAGGCAGGTGTAATAGGAATCTGAGGATGAAGAAAGTTATCAGCTTCTCAGCAGCCCCAGACTCCAGCTGATACTTTTGAATGACTTATCAGTTTGTAGTAAATCAGTCCTCATTCATCATGTTATTGTGGCTGGTATATAT
This sequence comes from Pantherophis guttatus, assembly GCF_059756535.1. Lineage (NCBI taxonomy): Eukaryota > Metazoa > Chordata > Lepidosauria > Squamata > Colubridae > Pantherophis > Pantherophis guttatus. Next base: position 311,124,945 of record NC_142063.1, on the reverse strand, counting down.
AATTGAGACCTGGGTGGGTAAGGAATGTCTTCTGAGAAATGTGCCCACCTTGATTTTGTGTCTGGCATCATCCAACAGCTTTCAGCAAGTTATTTATATTGTTATTAGCAACTCATGCTGGACTTTCAGAGCTCTACTCCACAGATGACATGATGTGAGACTCTAGTATAATTGGGCTTTAGAGAACAATTGGGATTACTGTTGCACTATTTTTCCAGCTGCAGAGCATCATTCCTGCCTGACTTGCTATATTCCATTCCCAGGCCAACTATAGAGACTAATAACCTCAGGGAGTTTAATTTTATACATGGTGATATGACATTTGGGCAGCTTGGGAGTTCATTGCCTCTATGACAACTATGGATCTGTGCCAAATTGAAGTGGGACCAATGCACACTGTTGGTCATACTTTGGATCTTGGTTTTTGTCTTGTGGCATTTGCAACAGATAGATCCCTTTCTGATTGCCTTTTGGTTCATTGGTGTCATTCTACTCTACGATAAGAAACAAGGCCTGTCAGATTGATCTACCCTAGGCAATTTATGGAACAATGAGGTTCCAAAAGAAACTTTCTCTGAGGATCCGATTGGTGGTTTGGTGAAGGCCTTGAACAGGAAGTTAATGGGGTTTTGGACTTCACTTCCTCTAAGTGCCATCTCTTTTGTGACAGTTCTAAGGTGCAATTCGGTTTTCTGAGAACTTCCAGAGATAAAGTGGTAAAAGAAATGTAAATGCTGTTGGAACAATATGAAGACAGAACTGGTAGAACACAACTAGGAGTCCATCCTAGTAGTAAGGGTAGTGAAAAAGTGTT